>NW_017677875.1:0-17211 GCF_001879085.1 Nicotiana attenuata
CCCGAGTGTTTATTACAAATCATTACAAACCAGAAATAATGAATTACATCAAAACTAAAAAAAACAAAAGAAGTTACAACCAGAGGAAGCATAATTCTTGACTTCCTCTCTGAGTTAGGGAATAAACCACCTCGAAATGCCATGTTCAAAGCCTTTCTCAGACCTGGGTGTGTCAGAGTTCCCTAAGGGTCTCAAGGGACCCCGGGCAGTGCTTACACCCAGGTTCACAGAATCAGATAGAGATGAGTGCAGTGTGGTAGGGACAACTCTTGTGTGTCCAAGTTCTGAGGGAGCTCATGGGTCCCGAGGCAACGCTCACACAAGAGGGGCAGAACTTAAGTTTAAGAATATGGTGGAAGTGCAGGAATGGAGATTTAAAAAACTGAAGGGGTAAAGGAGAGGGATAAAGGGTGATGGGAAAATAGTAGTAGTAAAGCATGGAGTTAATAATTTTCATACATAGGGGTCAGGGGGATTGGGAATACATTGCAAAAAGCGTATAAGCTTAGGCAGGGATCAGTTTTGGGCATGCAAAGCAATAGATGGTGCCGGCATGCCTACAAACCAACCAGAACACACAACATGTAGAGGGGGATAGGGAGGTTATGATCCCAGGGGATCAGGTTTGGGCCATGCACAGCAATGTCCAATGCTGTCATGCCCCAAACCAACCAAAGATATCAAACACACAGGGGATGAGGGTTTAGGATTCATAAACCATAATAAATGACAGAATTTATAAGAGAGCATTAATTCAGGATAGAAAGGGGCAAATTACAGCCATAATAATGGGACTCGACTAAACACAAACAGGAAACAAACAAGGGTGAAGGAAATAGTAAAGAAACACGTTGTTGTTGATGTTGAAAATTAGTTAGAACATACTAGTAAAGATGTAAATGCAGAGAAAAAGTAAGCAAGCTTCCCACAGCCTAGCCTTGGCTTTCAGCCGGCTAGCTAGGGCAGCAATACAAGTAGCAACAGAGAAAAGTGAGAGATTTTAGTGGAGTGTGTGTCTGAACTCAAGTATTTTTATTCCTTGTGTTCAAGTCTTTGAAAGAAGAGGGGTGCAGGGTATTTATAGCTTTTGAAAACATGTGAGAAGTAAGGTAATAAGTAAAGTTCCATGCAAATATGGAAACAATCAATAGTCAGAATCAATCAACCAAGTGATTCCCCTTTAATTGAGGAATCACTTGTTTAACGGGGCTAACATGTTCAAAAGGAAGGAAAGAAAATCAGTTTGTAGGCAAACTGATTATTACCATAAAAAGAAGTAGTAAAACATTAAGTAAGCAATCGAGTCCAAGTACAGAGATACACTTGTTTTGGGGAAAAGATTCAGCAAGGCAATAATAAGGAAATGGATCAATTACTTTAACAGGCGAGTGAAATTAGAGTTTACAAAAGAGAAGTTTTGAAATCAGTCCCAAGATTGAGGTCAGAGGTCAAAGGTCTGACTCGAATGGCCATGGCTGGCCGGAGAAAGGTCAGAGATGACCGGAAAAAGGTCATCGAGCAAAGACTGGACCAAGCCCCTTCAGAGTCTGGTCATGAGACCACAGAACTAAACACGTAGAAGCCTTGGAAAGCTGGTACAGGTCTCCGATGACCTCGAAAGGCCATGGATTAAGGTGGATTAGGGTGGCGGCGGCTAGGGTTTGGGGTTGTTGTAGAGAGAATTTGGGAGAGAAGAAGAGTTCAAGGGTGGCAGATTGTGAATACTGAATTAGGTTTGGGGGGTCTTTAGGGTTTAATTATGAAAGGGCAGCCAGTGGCCGTTGATCTAAATGATCAACGGCTGAGATTTAAAGGGTTAGGTGGGGATCCGGGTATGGGTCAGTTTAACTGGGTTGGGGTCGGGTATGAGTAGGAATTGGGTCGGAGTAAATTGGGTTTAAATTGGGGTAGAATTTAGGCCATAATTGAAATAAAATCTGGCTAGATTTTAAATACCCATTTTCCTCATTTGATTTATAAAAATAATAAAATAATTTCTGAAAATAAATTAAAGGTACTAAAATGATTTATAGCACATAATTAACTATTTAAAAATATCAGACTTAATTTTATGAATATAAAACACAATTAAATCTAAAAAGGGGCTAATATTGCAATTAGCTTTAAAATACTAACTAAATTTGTAAAAAATATGCAAAAATTATCTTAGCCATATCTTAGCGTAAATATAAAATTTCAACAGATGAATTACCAAAGAAATAATTATTGAATTTTTATGGATAAAATAGGGGGATAAATTGATTTAAAAATCTTTTAAAATTAAGGAAAAATAAGGAAACACTTGGATATACTTATATATGCATACATATGCCATTTTGAGGGTACTTTGCATATAAAATATATATAGGGAAAAATTGGGTATCAACAGCTGTCCCACTTTACCTGGGAACGATGAAAGAGTTGTCGGGTAAAGAAATGATGGCCAAATTTTGATCGAACGAAATGGTTTGAGAAAGATAGGCCGTGCCCTGGCTTCTGAGCGGCCTACATATCCCTGGCCTGACGGGAATCAGGCGATATGTAGTTCAGGATCTGTCGGCGGAGTATGCCGACAGGTACTTTCCAAGAACGGACGCAATGTTTCGGTCAGGGTGCACGAAAGGCTTACGGGAATAGTTAGGTCTGTTGTGGCTGCGGGCACTGGAGCGGAAATGCTCCTGCCGGGACGGTTGTTGCTTGCCGGTTTACCTGCAAATAAATAATACAAGCATATATTGTGCGTAAACTTAGACATGATGCAAATTCCCGTCGGACCATGAATGTTGTCTTCGGACGGTTATGATGACGTCTTTAGACTATGATGTCCTGGGCCATGAAGCGTATAATAAAGGATTCGCAGGCTATGAAATGATGCTCTCGGGCTATGAAGATGGTGCCGCCGAACCATGGTGCCTTTGAATAATGATATGCAAAAGATTGAAAGGGATCCTCAGGCCATGACATAGCGTTCTCGGGCTATGAGGATGGTGCCTCCGAACAATGACGCCTTTGGATAAGTTGGCGATATTTCAGCCCATGAAGGATGCAATAGCATGCGGCGATCTTTCAGCCGTGCAATGTGGCGATCTTTCAGCCGTGCAATGTGGATAGATACAGCGTTTAGTCTCAGAAGGCAGAATGGTAGCCTATGCAAGTTGGAAGGCAGAATGGTAGCCTCATGCAAGTTGGAAGGCAGAATGGTAGCCTTATGCAAGTTGGAAGGCAGAATGGTAGCCTTATGCAAGTTGGAAGGCAGAATGGTAGCCTTATGCAATGCAAATGCAGACAGAGATAAAGCTTAACCTCGGAAGGCAGAATGATAGCCTTATGTAAGAAATAAAATAGCAAATGGCAGTAGAGTTTCTTAGCTGATAGCAAATTGTGGCGTGGTAATTATTGGGAGCATTGTGACGTGCGGAACACTGCGGGTGCGTGCTGATAGTAAAGATCGGTAAGTGCGATGGTTTGGAGAATCGTATTCTTGAACAATGTTTTTCTCTGTGGGCGTACAGTGTGTTCAATGATTTCGTAACCCTGGTGCCTGCATCCAAAGAAAAATCATGAGTTTTGTAAAGGGGAAGGTTAGTTCGCATCCCCCTGGCTTTGCTTGATCTGCTTGGCTTTGATCTGGTGATACTGTCGGTATCATTTGGGTAGTGTTGCTGAACAAAGCAGTTTCTTTGATGAACATGTGTGATTTTGTCAAAGTATAACATAGATGCATAATTAAAAATAGTTTTTACATGAACCGACGACTGTGACGCGGTTTGAGACATTGCAACCTCTCTTGCTACGAAATTTTGAGGGTCCTCCTCAAAATTCGGCCCCAGTTTGATGGGTTGACATTTCTGACTGTTGGTCGTGCGACGATCGGCTAAAATTACTTCGGAATTTTGAGGGTCCTCCTCAAAATTCTGCCCCAGTTTCCAATTTCGGGGGAAATGAAAATTTTATTGAATTGTGACCGAACCCATAGGGCTGCCTACGTATCCCCTCTTAAAAGGGAATCAGGTCAGGCATAGTTCAATTTACATCATATAGGGAAGACATGAAGATTACACATAGTAACGCTTGACTGCATCTGAATTAATCAGCTTTGGCCAGATCTCTCCGTCCATTTCTGCAAGTATGAGGGCTCCTCCTGTCAAAACCAGGTGAACCACGTAAGGACCCTGCCAATTGGGAGAGAACTTCCCTTTGGCCTCGTCTTGATGCGGAAAATTTTTCTTTAATACCAGCTGCCCTGGCGTGAATTGTCTGGTCTGACTCTCTTGTTGAAGGATCTGAACATTCTGTTTTGATAAAGTTGGCCATGACACACTGCGTTCATTCTTTTCCCATCTATAAGATCTAGCTGCTCGTAATGACTCTTCACCCATTTTGCATCGTCGAGGTCAGCTTCCTGTATGATCCTTAAGGATGAATTTCTACTTCGGTGGGAATGACGGCTTCTGTACCATAAACCGGCATATAGGGGGTTGCCCCAGTTGATGTGCGGACTGTGATGCGATACCCTAATAGAGAAAATTATAATTTCTCGTGCCACTGTTTATGCTTCTCTATCATTTTCCTCTATATTTTCTTGATATTCTTATTGGCGGCTTCTACAGCTCCGTTCATTTGAGGCCTGTGGGCTGTAGAATTCTTGTGTCTGATCTTTAAGGTTCCACACATAGCTTTCATCAAGTCGCTGTTGAGGTTGGATCCATTATCAGTAATAATTGACTCTGGAATCCCGAATCGGCAAACAATGCGATCGCGGACAAAGTCTGCCACGACTTTCTTAGTCACTGCTCCGTAAGATGCTGCTCCGACCCACTTGGTGAAATAGTCGATTGCTACTAGGATGAACCTGTGTCCGTTGGAAGCAGCAGGCTCGATTGGTCCAATAACATCCATTTCCCAAGCAGCGAACGGCCATGATGAGCTTGTTGTGTTAAGCTCGCTCGGAGGTACCTTTATCATGTCGGCATATATCTGACAGCGATGGCATTTCCGGACATACTGGATACAGTCTGTTTCCATAATCATCCAAAAGTAACCAGCCCGGAGTATCTTCTTTGCTAAGACAAAACCGTTCATATGTGGACCACAGGTCCCAGCATGAATTTCCTCTAGCAGCTTGGATGCTTCCTTTGCGTCGACACACCCCAGTAGTCCCAAATCAGGAGTCCTCCTATACAGGATTCCTCCGCTGTAAAAGAAGCTATTGGACAATCTTCAAAGTGTGCGTTTCTGAGTATGATTGGCAAGCTCCAGGTACTCTCCTTTTGCCAAATATTCCTTGATATCATGAAACCAAGGCTTTCCGTCTGCTTCCTCTTCAACATGGGCACAGTAAGCTGGCTGATTATGAATTTTCACTAGAATGGGATCAATGAAATTCTTATCTGGATGCTGTATCATAGATGATAGGGTCGCCAATGCATCGGCGAACTCATTCTATACTCTGGGGACATGCTGGAACTCCGTCTTTGTGAACCTCTTTCTCAATTCCTGTAATTGATGCAGATACGGGAGTATCTTGGTTGCCCATTCTTCACGCACCTGATGTATGAGTAAATCTGAATCTCCAATCACTAGCAACTCTTGAACGTTCATGTCAATGGCCATCTTGAGCCCTAAGATGCAGGCTTCAAACTCGGCCATATTGTTGGTGCAGGGGAACCTGAGTTTGGCAGACACCGGATAATGCTGACCGGTTTTTGACACCAAGACTGCTCATATGCCAACTCCTTTGAAGTTTGCTTCTCCATCGAACAACATTCTCCAACCATCGTAGGATTCTGCAATGTCTTCTCCTATGAATGATACCTCTTCATCGGGAAAATATGTTTTCAAAGGTTCATATTCTCCATCCACGGGGTTTTCAGCAAGGTGGTCTGCCAGTGCTTGTCCTTTGATCGCCTTCTGGGTTACGTACACAATATCGAATTCACTCAGCAGGATTTGCCACTTGGCTAGCTTGCCAGTGGGCATGGGCTTCTGAAAGATGTACTTTAAAGGATCCATCCTTGATATGAGATATGTGGTATAGACACAGAAGTAGTGTCTCAGCTTCTGAGCTACCCAAGTCAAAGCACAGCAGGTGCATTCCAAAAGAGAATACCGGGCTTCGTAGGGAGTGAACTTCTTGCTGAGATAGTAAATGGCTTGTTCCTTTCTCCCCGTTTCATCATGCTGCCCCAAAATGCAACCGAAGGCTCCATCTAGTACCGCGATGTAGAGTAATAGGGGTCTACCTGGCTCGGGCGGGAGCAAGACTGGTGGTGTAAGTTATTATGTCGAAGGCGTTTTGGCAGTCATCGGTCCATTTGGTAGCGGCGTCCTTCTTCAACATCTTAAAGATTGGCTCACAGATAACTGTAGACTGTGCTATGAACCGGCTGATATAGTTAAGTCTTCCCAAGAAACTCATTACATCCTTCTTGTTCTTTGGCGGCGGTAGTTCTTGAATGGCTTTGACCTTTGATGGATCCAGTTCTATTCCTCGGCGACTCACAATGAACCCAAGCAACTTTCCGGCTGGAACCCCAAATGCACACTTTGCGGGATTCAGTTTCAAGTTGTACCTTCGCAATCTGTTGAAGAACTTCCTCAAATCTTCCATGTGATCAATGGACTTCTTGGACTTGATGATAACATCATCCACATATACCTCAATTTCTTTGTGTATCATATCGTGAAAAATGGTAGTCATGGCCCTCATGTAGGTGGCCCCTGCATTCTTCAGGCCGAACGACATCATTTTGTAACAATACATTCCCCACGGAGTAATGAAAGCCGATTTCTCAGCATCTTCCTCATCCATCCAGATCTGATGATAACCGGTGAAGCAATCAACGAATGACTGTAACTCGTGCTTGGCGCAATTGTCGATCAGGATGTGTATATTTGGCAAGGGGAAGTCGTCTTTCGGACTGGCCCGGTTGAGATCCCGGTAAACGACACAGACTCTTACCTTCCCGTCCTTCTTTGGTACAGGTACAATGTTCGCTAACCATGTCAGAATTTCTACTACCCTGAGAACCTTAGCTTTGACTTGCTTAGTGACTTCTTCTTTGATTTTCAAACTCATATCTGGCTTAAACTTTCTGAGCTTCTGCTTTACCGGCGGACATGTCGGATCAGTTGGCAGTTTATGGGCCACAATAGATGTACTTAGACCAATCATGTCATCATATGACCAGGCGAATATGTCCTTATATTCCTTTAGAAATTCTGTGTATTCCTTTTTTTCTGACGGCAACAGGTGAATGCTGATTCGTGTTTCCTTGACTTTCTCTGCATCTCCCAGGTTAACAATTTCTGTTTCGTCTAGGTTGGACTTAGGTCTATTCTCAAAGTTCTCAACTTCTTTGACGATCTCCTCTGGTATGTCATCTTCCTCTGACTCAATGTCTGTTTGTTGCGTTGTCTCATTGCATGTCACAGTCGTTGGTTCATCAAGATAAGTAATAGTAATGCTGTATAAGTAAAGTAATGAGAGAAAAATAATAATGAGTGTTGATTCATAAGAAAAAATCGAAAAGCTTTGATAAATTCCATAACTGTTTTGAACATTGAAGATCTTATTGCGGAAATCAAAATGCGAAAAAGAAAAATTATCTAGTAAAAATAAAAACAGTGCATGATGCTTGTTTTAGCCTTGCTACCCCGAGGCTCGCCGGGCTTTGGTGGTCCTGATGGTCCAATTGTTGAGGTATGCCCCTCTACTCACAGCTTGTATGGAAGTACCTTCCTCCCCCTCCTCCTCGAGAACAACACAGCAGTCCATGTCATTGTCTTCTAAGAACAAGTTCTTCACCGCAGCAAGTGCTTCCTCTTCGTCTGTCCCATAAACAATGTCAGCCTGTTGGAAAGTCTGCTCCAAAGGCGGTATTGGCTGTTCCAGTGGATAGTAAGGACCGCGCCATGGTGGCGACAAGTTGTTGAATTCTTCCCAAGTGTACTCGTATCCCAGACCGAAAGTAGTGCCGTGCTTCTTGAGCTTTATGGGTTTAGCAATCCCCTGGAGGTTTTTGCCGAGCCCCTTGCCAGGTTAGTACCCACTCCAATTCAATATACTCTCGATCTTGTTGTCCCACCATTTATCCTTGTCTACAGCATTGCCTCGCTTGATGTGGTGGTAGGCCTCTCCACCTAACTTTCTTCTTCCCCTATTGCCGGAACGGTCTGACGACTGTATATAGGATTTCTGCCGTCACCGTGAATAATCACTTCCTGGTGATTCCATTCAAATTTTACGGCCTGATGCAGTGTTGAAGCCACAGCCCCCGCAGAATGAATCCAAGGGTGCCCTAACAGCAGGTTGTAGGATGCTGGCACATCTATCACTTGAAAGTCAACCTCGAACCAAGTCGGTCCCATTTGCAGACACAGGCTAATCTCACCGATGGTGGACCTCTGGGACCCGTCAAAAGCTTTCACGTTGATTGCTCCTTCTTTTAACTCGTGCAGTCCTTTACCCAGCTTCTTGAGTGTTATCAATGGACATATAGTAAGGCAGGAACCCCCATCGATCAGGATCCTAGTGATGAAGTAGTCTTCACATTGCACGGTGATATGCAATGCTTTGTTGTGACCCAACCCTTCAGGCGACAGCTCGTCCTCATAGAAAGTGATTTTATGGCTTTCTAAGACTTGTCCCACCATATTGGCCATTTCTCCGCCGGTGATGTTACTTGGCACGTATTCTTCACTCAGCACCTTCAACAAAGTGTTGTGTGCCTTGGAATTCTGCAGCAATGAGAGGATAGATATCTGCACTGGTGTTTTGTTTAGCTGGTCGATGACTGAATACTCCTTGGCCTGTATCTTCCTCCAAAGGTCGTCTGGACCTGTTTCAATGATGAGTGGCCGGTTGGAAGCTTGCTTACTTGACTCAGCTAAGTGTTTCGGGGTATAGACTCTTCCAGTCCTTGTCATACCCTGTGCTGCAATAGTCTCTTCGAACCTGACTTTGCCTTTCCTCCTAGCCTCGGCCGTGTAATCCCAAGGAATAGCTTTTGTATGGAATGACGGCATGGTGGTCATCGCCACTGGAATTGGTGCGGCTACCTTTACTTCAAATGGGATATGTTCTTTGGGTGGTAAAACTGTAACCTCAAATGGTGCCGATGTTTTTGTTGATGGCGCTGCCTCAAACTCAAGAGGGATAGACACATCTACCTCAGTGACCTCGGACGGTTGAATCTGGACTATGATGGGGTTGAGAGTGACTGCTGGCTTCTTTGGATCATCGCCTTCCGCGATCAACCCGATGGATCCCTCGGGATCCCAATCATCTTCTATTTCAATCATGTGAACACCCCCGCCTTTGTGGTCTGGCAAGGGGTTGTTGCGGACATTCGGAGCGGCTTCCTTTGCTACAATGACCTTGTTATCAATCAGGGATTGTATCTTGTCTTTTAAAGAGCGGCATTCGTCGATGGTGTGTCCCTTCATGCCAGAGTGGTATGCACAAGATTTGTTTGGGTTAACCCACTGAGAAGGGTTCTCAGGGGTTGAAGCAGGGATGGGGTGACATAACCAGCGGTTTTGAGTCTCTCATATAGCTAATCAATGGGTTCGGCAATGGCTGTGTATTGTTTTGGGGGCCTCCAATCAAAATTAGGTCGGGGCCTAGGGAAGTTGGCGTGCGGGGGGTGATTGGTAATGAGATGGTTGGGCATTGTAAGCTTGGTAGACATGTGCGGGTTGGGAATATTTGGGCGAGGTAGGCTGATATGTGGGAGGTGGAGGTGACTGATAAGTTGGTGCTGGGGCTTGGTAGGAGGGTGCTTGGTAGTTTGGAGCTGACTGATATGTGAGTGGAGGTATAGGGTAGGTTTGGTATTTGAGGGGAGACTTGGTCCTTTGTGCAACCATTACGGCCCCCACGTCTCTCTTTTTAGACACACCACCAGACTGCAAGGCCTTATTTGTGGCTTGCAAGGCCTCGAAGTTTGTGACCATGCCACTTTTTATACCTTTTTCAATTCGTTCCCCCAGCTCGATGATGTCGGAAAACTTATGATTTACAATCAACATTAGCCGTTCATAATACTGTGGGTCCTGAGCTCGGACAAATAATTTGTTCATCTGTTCCTCCTCTAAGGCAGGTCTGACCTTAGCAGCTTCTGACCTCCAGCGAGTAGCATACTCGCGAAATGTTTCTGTAGGCTTCTTCTTCAGATTCTGAATATAAAATATATCTGACGCATTTTCTCTGTTAAATCTGAACATGTCCATGAAATCAGAGGCCATACCTACCCAACTTGACCATTTCTTAGGATCCTGGCTGATGTACCAGGATAGTGCATCTCTTTTTAGACTCCTCATGAACAGTTTCATGCGGATCCTTTCGTCCTTTCCTACCCCGACCAGCTTGTCGTAGTATGTTCTCAGATGGACCCTTGGATTACCTGTACCGTCAAACATCTCGAACTTGGGAGGTTTGTACCCCTCTGGTAGTTCGACATGTGGTTGTATGCAGAGATCTTCATAGTTCAACCCTTCAATACCTTTACTTCCTTCGACGCCTTGGATTCGGCTAGTTAACTTCTTAAGCTCTTCAGCCAAGTTTCTGATGAGTATATCCTTTCCCTCGGACTCAGGGGTGCAAGATATAGGTTGGGTGGAGAGTGGCACAGTCTCCACATAAATGGGATTGTTGTGATGGTCGGGTATGTGGGTGTGGAAATGGTCATTTGCGGAGTTTTGTGGTTCGGGGATGAGTAATGGATTGTTGTTTGGAGTGTGGCAAGTGTTGCATTGGTTCTTCGTAGGAACAGTGGGATGATTTGGTTGCTTTTGTGGAGGTGTGGGATTTTGGCCGTTTGGGAAGATGGTGTCTGGGGTGCTGAGGGAGAAGGACAGGTTGGCCAGATTCCGAACCTGATTAATCTCTTCTTGAAATTTCAACAATTTCTGCTCGAGTTGCGACACATTTTCATTGGGAACCCGAATACCATGGCCATCAATGGCATCTGCTGCTGTGTTCTCCTTTCTGATGTTCAAATCTTCCATTTTGCCCTTGTTCTTGTTCTTAACAGGACTTGGAGGAGGAGTGGGTGGAGGCCCTTGGATCTTGTGGAATAGGATGATGTTGCCAGAGTGCACGAACTAACCTTTGGGGAGGGGAATAATAAAACAAAAATAAAACAAAAAGGTAACCAAGTTAGTGAGGGTCATAAAAAAATGTTGCAATATTTGAACACATAGTGCAGGAAATGGAAATCACTAATGGCCATCGGCCTTATTATATTTGATAAAGCGAAAAGAAAAACTCCTATCCTACTTGGTCCCAGAAGGACCTTCCCCAGATTCGGCATCCCTGGCTCCGTCGAACAGCTTTCCCAACTCGCGAAGTCCCAGCAATAGGTAGGCCCTGGCTAGGTGTCCGCTTCGGTTCCTTCAGCATTTTGGCAATCTTCGACCCTTTTGAGAAACTTTTTCACCAAGTCCACTATGCCTCGCTCCAAGTATCCCAGACGCTTGTTGGCACTGACGGCCATGTCCTTCCATTCCTCAATTAGCTTCTGGTTGGACTCTTGTATTTCGCGGTGTTCTCTTTCGTACTCCCGGATCCTTTTGCGCAGTTGGTTATATTTGACCTGTGTCTCGGCCCTTTCATCTATAATTTTGTGACCTCAGGCAAATCCTGGCTGGCCCAGACCATCATGATTGTCTTCCAACCACCCTGAGTAGAAAGGAGCGCAACCAGCATGATACCTGTCTGGCTCGATGGTATCTTTCCCCATTATGATCTTGCAATGCCACATATGCTGAGCTTGGCATTTGTAAGGACTATCATCATCCTGGAAGTCAGCTCCGAAATGATTCATCTTGTCGACCCTGGGTATAACTTGCTTTCTACCGGCTTGTCTCATAACTCGGAGAGGGACGTAAGGATATGTTCCCCTCAGACCGATCAGTATCAGAAAAGGTGCATTTCTGGACCGGGTGATGAATTCCTCGATCGGAAACCACTCGAACATCCACTGGACATGTTCTTCGGTTAGGTTATCAAATAGCTCTACCCATCCTTTGGCATCTTCTGGTTGAGCGAACATATTGGGCATGTAATTCATTCGCTTTGGATAATGGAAAGCGATGTGATCATCCCAGTCCCTTCGATTGATCTCTTGTCGGTATTCACCCCTTTGGAGATGTTCCATAAGCCAGAGTTGAAGTAATAAATTGCAGCCTTCGAAGTGTTTTGCACCTTGTTGACACTTCTCCAAGGCTCGGTATATGTCCGCAATGATCATGGGCAAGATGCTAAATGGTTGCCCACCAATCCCTTCCATAAGGGATTTAGTTACCATGGCTAGCCTGGTGTGGATCCTTGCTTTCTTCGTCGGAAACACGATCAACCCCAGGAAACAAAACATAAATACAAAGACCCTTCGATGAATGTGCCCCAAGGATGTAATGGCAAACTCATCAGGGTAGGTACTGTAGGATTTGCTGTGACCGTACCTCTCATTTAAATAGTCAAAAGGGAATTAGGATTCTTTCAAGGATGTCAACTCTGGATTCTTCTTTAAACCCATCATTTTGAGGAAACCCCTGCCTTTACGGTTTTCAGGCATCAGCAGACCCGGAGTCTCCCAGACTAGACCGGCTAATCCTCCTATCTCCTCTAACAGGGGTGTCATTTCAATGTCCCCAAAGCGGAATACAGCCCTTTCACAATCCCAGAACAATGTAGCAGCTTCTATGATCTTGTTGTTAGGTTGGACCTCCAGAAGGGATGGTAGATTTCCCAGATATTTTCGGAGAAGAGTTTGATCGTTAGAGTGAAGATCTTTCCACCAACTTAGCAGTCTTGGATGGATGTTGGTGACCATGCCGAATCTAGGGACTTCGTGCCTCATATTTCTGCAAGGCAAATAAGGTTAGGCCCTTACCCCCACCAGACTCGACTATTTAATACCAATAATTAGCATGACGCATTTTAGTTCTCCAAATAAATGCACAAAACGTGGTGATGTCCGTTTGGGTTTAGGGAAACCCGGTGGACTTTGGACAAGGCTATCTTAAAGGATCGTTATGTGGACAACATAATTGACCCAGCTAGGTTTGACCATGATGCATGTACAGTTTGAACAGAGTAAGGTTTCTATCGGATTTTAGACTGGTACCCTTGAGCGGACAACTCAAGGGGGAAGGCACGAAACCGTTGACTACACCGTTGATCGACTGGTTTTACGGCAAATATGCCTTTCCGAATTTAGGGGGTAATAATATAGGAAGAGCGCAACCACTAGTTATAAGCGTTGCTATGGTATTTGTTTGGCACGAGTGGAATATGATCTCGAGCATGATGCAATAATTAAAAAGCATGTTGACATGTATTTGCACATTAAGAAAGCAGTAAATACAGATGTTTATAATTTAAAATAGTAATAAAGAAAAGAAACGAAGAAGATAAGTCAGTTTTGCCATTGAAAAGAAATTAAACGCTTAAAGGAAGTTAAACAAGTAATTGCATATAAAGGGAAGGGACAAATTCACAAGAAAAATATGAAATGGTAAAAGCCTACATCCCCAGCAGAGTCGCCATGCTGTCGCGCCCCCTTTTTTCCCTCCTTGCGTCGGGAGAATCAGGTTTATGATATTTTGGGTATAGGGCAACTCGTTCCTTTTGGGAACTGGGTTTTGCATTTGAAGAGTCGCCACCTAATGATTTATGGTGCATTAGGACACCTAAAAGGTTCACTTCTAAGTCTGCTTGATTATCAGAGATAGGGTAAGGGCTTGAAATTATCCTAAGGGGAAGGTGTTAGGCAACCATTAGTGTGGTTCCCGGCCAGATGGTTCTTTGTGAATTTGGTGCAATTAACATGTAAACAGATAAGGCTAAAATAATAGGGGATTTTAATATGCAAATGTTTGAAAGTAAAGCAGAGTTTGAAAGAGCAATCATTAAAAGGCTGATTTTTTGAAAAGAAGTTATAATGCTTTAAAGAAAAAGGAAAGAGAGGGAGGGGGGGGGGGTCCTAGGTTTATTTATAATATGGATCACATCAATGCAATACCTGGTAATCACTCCTCAAAAGAGGGGCTACACGTGGTATTAGCGCACCGGTCATCATATCCATATCTACCCTTCCCACCCCGTTAAGGTACTAAAGCGCGGATTGGTCTGCCCATTATTGCATGCTATTACCCGCCCCAACCCTATCAGTCCCGGAGGCACCTAGGACTACTATTCCTAAAGGGGAGGGATATTAGGCTGACTTTGAGGTTTCGAAGGTGAAAACTCTAAGGCGACATACAAAACACATTGGACTGCACATTAAAGGGGAAGCACATAAAACACTGAAGGCACATATATACCTCCTCAAACAAAGCAATCAAATAGCATGACTCAAACAACAATCAAGGTCTGAATCTAAAATACTAAGGCAGGGGAATCTTGAGTTGTTGAAGCAGACCAATTTATTACGTAACTCAGACAAGAAGTCTGAATCATGCCTGCCTGCTGGTTGTAGCAATTACTGGTTAACAGAAACGGGCTCAGTCTCATTTATTGTTATTACCTAAGGTTTGCCTAAGTGTTTAGGTGAGCTCTTATGAGCATGGTATCTATTATTGATTCATAGTGTAGCAAAGTTATAACAACTAAAAAGCGAACGGTTTGAGATCCTATAGGCATGTTTGCTAAACCACGTTAAATAAGAAGATTAAGTTACTAAAGCTGGTTCAGAATAGACTGATTTTAAAATTAGACTAGTTTCAGATTCTGCAGACGATGGTGTCCACTATCGCTGATCTTAATCCCTATGGACATGATATCTAACATTACTGATTTTAACCCCTATAGGCATGATATCTAGATGCTGATTTTAACATTACGAACATGAGATCTGCTTATAGCCGTTTAGATCCTAAAGCATGATATCTAAGTGGTAACAAACGTGCATAATTTTAAATAAAGTCCTATAGGCAGGTTATCTAGATGTGAAGTTGAACGTGCAGAATTTGAAATAAATCCTATAGACATGGTATCTAAATGCAGAATTGAACACGCAGGATTTAAAACCAGTCCCATAGGCATGCTTTCTGAATTGCAGAATTGAATCGCAAATCCTATAGGTATGTTTTCTACTCTTGAGCATGCATACTTACCCATCCCTTTTTCACTAGCCAACCCCGAGTGTTTATTACAAATTGTTACAAACCAGAAATAATGAATTACATCAAAACTAAAAAAAACAAAGAAGTTACAACCAGAGGAAGCTTGATTCTTGACTTCTTCTCTGAGTTAGGGAATAAACCACCTCAAAATGCCATGTTCAAAGCCTTTCTCAAACCTGGGGGTGTCAGAGTTCCCTAAGGGTCTCAAGGGACCCCGGGCAGTGCTTACACCCAGGTTCACAGAACCAGATACAGATGAGTGCAGTGTGGAAGGGCCAGCCCTTGTGTGTCCAAGTTCAGAGGGAGCTCATGGGTCCCAAGGCAAGGCTCACACAAGAGGGGCAGAACTTAAGTCTAAGAATATGGTGGAAGTGCAGGAATGGAGATTTAAAAACTGAAGGGGTAAAGGAGAGGGATAAAGGGTGATGGGAAAACAGTAGTAGTATAGCATAGAGTTAATAATTTTCATACACAGGTGTCAGGGGGATTGGGAATACATTGCAAAAAGCATATATCCTTAGGCAGGGATCAGTTTTGGGCATGCACAACAATAGATGGTGCTGGCATGCCTATAAACCAACCAGAACATACAACATGTAGAGGGGATAGGGAGGTTATAATCCCAGGGGATCAGGTTTGGGTCATGCACAGCAATGTCCAATGCTGTCATGCCCCAAACCAACCAAAGATATCAAACACATAGGGGATGGGGGTTTAGGGTTCATAAACCATAATAAATGACTGACAGAATTCATAAGAGAGCATTAGTTCAGAATAGAAAGGGGCAGATTACAGCCATAATGACTAAACACAAACAGGAAACAAACAAGGGTGAAGGAAATAGTAAAGAAACATGTTGTTGTTGATGCTGAAAATTAGTTAGAACATACCAGTAAAGATGCAAATGCAGAGAAAAGTAAGCAAGCTTCCCACATCCTAGCCTTGGCTTTCAACCGGCTAGGTAAGGCAGCAATACAAGTAGCAACAGAGAAAAGAGAGAGAGAGATTTTAGTGGAGTGTGTGTCTGAACTCAAGTATTTTATTCCTTGTGTTCGTGTCTTTGAAAGAAGAGGGATGCAGGGTATTTATAGCTTTTGAAAACATGTGAGAAGTAAGGTAATAGGTAAAGTTCCATGCAAATATGGAAACAATCAATAGTCAGAATTAATCAACCAAGTGATTCCCCTTTAATTGAGGAATCACTTGTTTAACGGGGCTAACAGGTTCAAAAGGAAGGAAAGAAAATCAGTTTGTAGGCAGACTGATTGTTACCATAAAAAGAAGTAGTAAAACATTAAGTAAGCAATCGAGTCCAAGAACAGAGATACACTTGTTTTGGGAAAAAGATACAGCAAGGCAATAATAAGGAAAGGGATCAATTACTTTAACAGGCGAGTGAAATTAGAGTTCACAAAAGAGAAGTTTTGAAATCAGTCCCAAGATTGAGAATCAATCAAAGAAGGAACCTCAGCATATAAATAGAGTGCACAAGCAATAGACATGCGAGGCCAAACTATTGGCAAAGAAAACAGCATGCAATAGTAGCGCAAAGTCAGTAGATAGCGATCATTCGAAGCATGACAGTCAAGTAGGTCAAGTCTCATTGAATCAGTAGTAAAGAAAAATAGAGTATCAGAAGCATGCAAAGGGTCTCACAGTAACAGATGAGAAAACAAACTCCCAACTGCAATATACGACCACGCCATGAGCAACCACAATACTAGGACAAAGTGAGCTACTTCCTGTGGGATGTCCCAAGTGGACACGAAAGTTATGGCGACACAAGATCTTCCTATGACGGGGATGTGAGGATCTCAATTTTCAGAGAGACTTTATGCACACGGTGACCATTTCGATTGACATGCACTCATGTGATAGGTGTTAAGGTATGCTCTTATGTTACTAGATAGTGAGAAGCTTTCATGATGATATTCGCAAGAGAGTAGATTGACTTGTTCAAACCATATAAGCCATATACACAACTGAGTAAAAGAGTGACTCGAGAAGAATTGCAACACTGGGATGCTTTACATGGAACTCGACACCACATAGGTAAACTTTACGGCGGTGCATGCATAGGCA
>NW_017677875.1:19036-26453 GCF_001879085.1 Nicotiana attenuata
AGTTGGTACTAGTTAAAAAAGTTTTTTTAAAGTACGGTACAATAATGGAGGCGACCAGATAGTGGCCGCCCCGACAAATTATTTAAACGTTTTTTTGTGTGTGTTAGAGTTAGTAGTAGTAGTAGCCTATGACTTCGCTTTTTCTGAGCCGAGTGTCTATCGAAAATAATCTCTCTACTCTTATAAGGTAGGGCTAAGACTACGTATACATTACCTTTTTCAGACCTCACTTATGAAATTACACTGAGTCTGTTTTTGTTGTAAGTGAAGTAGGAGCAAGACGTCATATTAGTAAAAATGAAAAAAGTAAATTTGAGGAAATTCGTGAGTAGATAAGAAATTCTCAAAAATATTACTATACCGTCTACATAAGGAATAATAGTACCCTAATATTACCATGAATCCGCAACTCTATGAATCCCAAACCACAATACCACCCAAACCCCCAGATATTGTGCATGAAACACCAACACAAAATGAATTAATGAACAAATCTTCTTTCAAGGAAATGTTAATTGCTTCTGACCCAATTAAATTTGCCCCAAACCTAGGACAGTCCGACATGGATCTGACAAACACTACCACAGAAGATGAAACGTCCAAGCACTCTTTAATCTCTAGTACACGAGGCATCAAACAAATCCCTCTAACTGAAGAAGACATCTAACGTATTTATGAGCCATGGAAATTCTCTATCAGCATTTAACTGGTGGGGCGACGCATGTTACACCAATATTTAAAAAGAAGATCCAAGAACTTTGGCATCCAACAGAAGATTTTTCACTAATAGACCTTGGCATCAAGAATTCCAAACAATAGTCGAAAAAATTAATTTAGTAATGATTACTTGAGAGCTAGCCAAAACTTTATAGAAAAAGTAAAGCCTTGGAAAATAATATCTTTGGTAACATCATGGGGAAAAAGAGGAATTTACTGGCTAGGCTTCAAGGAATTCAAAATTCCAACAGTTATATTACTAGTAACTTCCTTCAAACATTGGAAAAAGACTTGAAAGGGAATACAATGATATCCTAAAAATCGAAGAGGATTATTGGAAATTAAGGTCTAGAATATTATGGTTAAACGAAGGTGAGGCTAGCACTAAATTTTTCCATATTTCAGCTACCAATAAAAAAGAAGAAACAAAATAAATTTCTTCAAAGATGATACTGGAAACTGGATTAATGAACACCACCAAATTATGTCACATGTTGTTGAGTACTTTACAAATACATTCACCACCTCGCACTCCTTAACTAATTGGACTACTCCACTAGGGAACCTTTCTTCATATCGTAAGTTGGACCTAAAATCTTTAGACACCCCCTACTAGATATCGAAATTAAAAGGGCTATATACTCATTTAAACCCTTTAAGGACCCAGAACCGGATGGTCTCCATCCGTTCTTTTTTCAGAAATAGTGGAAAGTCATAGGACAGTTGGTAAAAAAGCTTTGTCATGACATATTCAGTACTCAAGCAATTCCTAAAGATATCAACAAGACCTATCTATGTCTTATCCCAAAAATTCCTAATGCAAATAACATTAGGAATTTCAGACCAATTGGTCTTTGTAATACTATCTACAGAATAATTACAAAAATTCTAGCAAATAGACTAAAACCATTCGNAGAAAAGCATTTGACCGTTTGGAATGGTCTTTGTTATCACACTCTAAATATTTCTAAGTTACCCCCCTACCCACCCCCCAAATTCTATAAGTTTTTACTAAATTGCATCTCAACGAGTAGTATTGCTGTCCTAGTAAATGGATCTGTCACAAATTTCTTTGAGACTAGTCGTGGCATCAGGCAAGGAGATGCCATTTCACTCTATATCTTCATCCTCTGCCTAGAAATGCTAACAAGATATATAAATCACCAAGTTGATACTAGGAAATGGGATCCAATAACCATAGAAAAAAATTGCCCTAAGTTCTCTCACCTATTTTTTTGTTGACGACCTTACCCTAATGGAAAACGTAAATGATAAATCATGCCATGCCATTAAAAATGGCCTAGACCTTTTTTGCAACCTATCAGGTCAGTGTATCAATAGCACAAAATCAAAAATCCTCTTTTCTAAAAACTGCACCCCTTCTTTTATTAATTATACTTCTAATAAACTAGGTATAAAGAAATGTGACAACTTTGGTACCTACCTAGGCTTCCCAATACTAAAAAATTGTCCAAGACCTAGAGACTTCCAGTTTTGTCACGACCCGGATTCCCCACCCTCAGAGTCGTGATGGCGCCTACTGGAGAGAGCTAGGCAAGCCGATTGTTCCAATTATTTAGCCCTTTTTCCTTTTAAATCCCTTAACACTTGTAAATTAACATTTTATAACAACGAAAATTAAATAAGCGGAAGAATGAAATTCAACAATTAAGCCAATACCGATAAGAATCTATAACATAAACCACCCAAGACTGGTGTCACAATCTCACGGACTATCTAAGAAAACTACAAATAAAGTCTGAACAAGAAATTACATGTGTATCTTTGGAATATAAAAGAACAGAAAGAAACTAGATAGGGAGGGGACGCCAAGGCCTGCGGACGCCTGCAGGACTACCTCGGGTCTCCTGATGTACTAAAGGCAGCAACCTCTCTCTACGGTCCAAATGCTCCAGCACCGGAATCTGCACACAGTGCAGAGTGTAGTATCAGCACAACCGACCGCATGTGCTGGTAAGTGTCGAGCCTAACCTCGGCGAAGTAGTGACGAGGCTAGGACAAGAGTAACAAATAGACCTGTGCAGTTAAAGCATATACGGCAAGAAATAATAACGGAAACTAGCAGCTAAAGATGGGAAGGGGAGTATGCTGCGGGGGAATATCAATTACCAACAGTAACTCCAGAGAAAAGTATAAAGAACATTTTAAGGTTTGCATCAATAAGAATAAGGAAACAGTAACAAATCAAAATCCACCCTTTCTTTTAATCATTTATTGTTGCGGCAGGCAACCCGATCCAAATCATGTAACACTGTTGCGGCGTGCAACCCGATCCAATCATATAACCCTATTGTGGCGCGCAACCCGATCAAATCATATAACACTGTTGCAGTGTGCAACCCGATCCAATCATATATCATTGTTGCGGCGTGCAACCCGATCCAATCATATATCATTATTGCGGCGTGCAACCCGATCCAATCATATATCATTGTTGCGGCGTGCAACCCGATCCCTCTTGTCCTCCCTTATTACTCCATGTTGCAGCGTGCAACCCGATCCCATATAATATACAATTCAACACCAATCACAAATGAATCCCGGCGAGGGAACAATAAGGAAATAACAATGTCCCGACAAGGGAATCAACTATGAGAATAAGCACATCCCGGCAAGGGAACCAACAGTAAGAGCTAACTAAGTCCCGACAAGGGAATCAGCTATAACCAAGCTTATGCCATCATATAACTTCACAAATGAAACCTCAACTGGAACAAATACTCAACAATAATCATATACCACGGGGAGAATCATAATACTTGCCCAACACGGAGAATCAACAGCTTAAGCATCTGTAGTATTTATCAAGAACACAACGATCACAATTTAAGACTCACGGGCATGCTTGACAACGACGTATAGATACTCGTCACCACACCTATGCGTTGTACACTACACTAGCACATAGCAATTAAAGCACAATACCTATTCCCTCAAGCTAAGGTTAGACCAAACACTTACCTCGATGCCAGGAACATAATTCAAGTCTCAACTACCGCTTTACCTCTTGTTTCCACCACCAGTTCGCTTGTATCTAGCCATAATTTAATTAATACTATTAATAAATGCTAAATGAATCAATTCTAATGCACGAAAATGGGTTTCAAATGATTTCCCAAAAAGTCAAAAATCGACCCCCGGGCCCGCTTGGTCCAAACCCGAAATTTGGACCAAAACCCGATTACCCATTCACCCCCGAGCCCGGATATACAATTGGTTTCGGAATCCGACCTCAATTTGAGGTCTAAATCCCAAATTTCAATATTCCCAAGTTCTACCCAAAATTCCCAATTCCACCATGAAAACCCTAGATTCTAGGATGAAATCTTGTAAAAAGAAGTTAAGGAGTGAAAGAAATGAGTTTAAAATCACTTACTTGTATTTTGGGGAAGAAAGAGTGTTTGAAAATTGCCTATTATGTTTTAAGTTTTTGAAAAATAAAAAATGGCTGAAAAGTCCCGTCTATATACTCCTCTCAGACCCTCACCGCGGCCGCAGAGCTCCATCGCGGATCGCGAAATATCGAGCGCGGCCGCGAAGACATAGCCTTGCTCACCGCGGACCGCATAGAATCCCACCGCAGTCGCGAAGACTCCACCGCGGTCGCGAAGATTTACTGCGGACCGCGAAGCCTGGTTCAGAGACTTGCAACTTCTCTGAACCTGCAATAGTTATTTTCCAAGTCTAAATGCACTCTGTGGCCTATCCAAAACTCACCCGAGCCCTCGGGGCTCCAAACCTGTCATGCACGCAAGTCCAAAAACATCATACGGACTTGCTCGTGTGATCAAATCATCAAAATAACATCAACATCTATGAATCAAACCTCAAAGTCATGAAATCACTCAAGAACATCAAAATTACTATTTTCTCAACTATAGGTCCGTTTTATATCAAACCAATTTCGATCTTTACCAAATTTTACAGAATCAACTTAATCATTATTTCAAACTTGTACCGGGCTCCGGTACAAAGATACAGGCCCAATACCATCAAGAAAAGGCATCAATTCACTTCTAAAAACCTTTATATTTTTCAGAAAACAATTTTCTTTAACAATTCATTTCTCAGGCTTGGGACCTCGAAATTCGATTTCGGGCATACGCCCAGGTCCCATATTTTACTACGGACCCTACGAGACCGTCGGATCACGGGTCCGGGTCCGTTTACCAAGAATGTTGACCAAAGTCAACTTTATTCAATTTTAAAAGCCAATTTCCATATTTTACTTAGTTTTTCACAAAAAAACTTTCCGGAAACGCGCCCGGACTGCACACACAAATCGAGGTAGGAAAAAAAGAGGTTTTTAAGGCCTCGTAACATAGAATTTACTTTTAAAACGAGTGATGACCTTTTGGGTCATCACAAGTTTATTGTGGACAATATGAGAACTAAGCTAGCATCCTGGAAACTAAAATTCATTAACGTAGCAGGAAGGACTACCCTAGCCCACTCGTGCCTCAACTCAATACCCAATCACTATATGCAATACACCCTACTTCCTAAAAATATCCTTAACAAGATTGATAAAACTCAAAGGGATTTTATATGGGGTAGCACCATAGAAAAAAAAGAAGATCCATCTTGTTAATTGGACTACATTATGTCAATCAAAAAATACTGGAGGCTTAGATATTCATAGTGCTAGTTCTAAGAATTTAGGCACACTAGCAAGTCTTGCATGAAGAATTCTTACAAATGCTACAACCCCTTGGGCTCGATTAATCATCACCTCATATGGTACTAACGGTGCCAAAAATAAAAGTTCCTTCATCTGAAAAATTATCCAAAGAGGATGGGATATTTGCTCTAAAGGAATCACTTGGTCACCCCATTACCATTCCAACATGAACATATGGGAAACCAACTGGATATCCAATATGAAAAAACTTAGGAAAGAAGTAACAGGTCCTCAAACTACAAATGATCTCTCAGTAAAAATAAGAGACATTTTTAACGGGGAAACTTGGTGCTTTAATAATTTATCAATCAACCTTCCTAATAATATCAAAGAAAATATCACTAAGAAAAAAATACGTAACAAAGGCCCTATCAATGATATTCCTATATGGTCTTTAAATACAAAAAGTTTTTCTCAACAAAAATCTGTTACACCCTTATAGAACCTCCTATAAACAATCAATTAGACTTCTCTTGGATTTGGAAACTAAATTGCCCTAATAAAATCAAATTCTTCTTGTGGCAGTGTCTGCATAACAGAATATCATGCCGGAAATATCTCTCGCAAATTTGAATGAATATTGATCCCTTCTGCCCTATATGCAAATGCCTCCAAGAGGAATCTATAATTCATATATTCCTAAGGTGTAAAGCTATAAAATTTTCTGGGAAAGTCTTGGGTGGGAAAAGTTTTCCCAAAACAAGAACAAACATTGGCTCCTATAATTAAAAGACTTTGATTACCCCCCTCACAAATAACTTCATTAACTGGAATTCCTTCTTCCCATTCGCCTTTTGGCACATTTGGCTTAATATAAATAATAACAATCAAAACAACACTGACTATCCTATTAATGATAATCATATCATCCAAAAAGCAACTGAATTTATGCTACTCACTGAAAAAAGCCCCAACATATCTATCAAAATACCGATAAAGATCAAATGGAACAAACCACCAAGAGGGCAGTTTAAGCTTAACATCGATGCTAGTTTCAATAACCATAACCAAAAAAGTGGCCTTGGAGGTGTAATCAGAGATACCTACGGGAATTGGATGGTTGGATTTGCAAAATCTACCCAGGCTAGTGGCTCACTACAAACAGAAATGAAGGCACTAATTGTGAGGCTCAAAACAGCACAAGAATGGGGAATGTTTCCGCTTGAAATAGAGACGGACTCCAAGGAGGTAATCCATTCAATATAACAAGGAAACAAATTATATGACAACATTGTTAATAAATGCAGGTTGTTCATGCACCAACAGAAGGTAATCCTCTAGCACACTTTCAGGCAAGGGAATATGATAGGTCATCGCTTGGTAAAGAAGGCAAAGGAAAAAGGGAAACAACTTTTTGTATTAGCACCATCTTATGTAAACTCTTTTGTGGAAAGTGACCAAACGGAACTCTATGTTTTTGTTAAGCCGTTATCTTATGATGCTTGCAATATCCTAGCAAGCTTAGGGAATCAAAGTGTCCTTAGTGACACAAATTATGAAGGCTATGTACCAAACAATTAGTTATTAATATATATTTCTTGTTTCACTACTAGAATTCAGGAAAAAAGCGACCAAAAAATAGCGACCAAAGTTGGTCTGAAGAGAAAAGCGACCAACGTTGGTCGCCAAACTAGCGAAAATAATAAAATAAATAAATGAAACAAATTAGTGACCAAGATTGGTCGCCATTTGGTCGCTAAATTAGTCAAAATGTTGACTGGACTGGTCAGACTTGCTTGGTCAAAGGTTTACTGAGATTAGCGACCAATGTTGGTCGTTAAAGTGGGACCCACCTTCAAAATTTTAATAATTATATTATTATTTTAAAAAATATATATATAATTTAAATATATATAATTTAAACTTGGCAACCAACGTTGGTCGCTAAATAAAGGGTAGGCAGATGTCGAATTAATTGTATAAGTATATTAGGTAATATTATATCGAATATATATGGCGTATATATATATAATATATATACTTACGCTGTACTATGCA
>NW_017677876.1:0-3001 GCF_001879085.1 Nicotiana attenuata
ACATTTAAATACTAAGTGACCTAGGCTTCCCAGCCGTCCAATCATCAAACCTCGACGGCTGGGATTGAATCCCCTGATACGACGTCGTTAGGGTACTGGAGGGATGGGACCGGGTTGGGGAACGGGTTTGGGCCAAGTTGGGGTGGGTATTTTGAAAAAAAGGGAAGCGATCTGGGCCCGATCAATTTAAACGAGACTGGCCCAATTTCTTCTTCTCTTCATTTCATTTCCATTACCAAAATTCTTTTTCTTTTCTCTTTTCAAAATTAAACTAAAAACCCTAAATTAATTCTAAAAACTAAATTAACCCACCAAATCATGTTAAGCTCTAATTAACAATCAACACTATTAATAAAATATCAATTTAAAGAAAATTCAGAAAACTCAAAGCTGAAAATTAAACAAAGCAAAAATAACTCAATTTTTGATTTTTGTATTTTTGTAAAATCCTAATTATTAATTAATCTAAAAATATATAAAATTAACCCTAAATGCGAATGCAATGCGTATTTTTGTATTTTTTTAAATTTATGTTAAATTAAAAATGCACACAGAAATTCAATATATTTTTTTGTGTTTTTTTATTAATTAAGATGCACAACTAAAAATGCATAAAATGCCACAAAAATTCACAAAATTGTAAATAATAAAAGAAATTATTTTATTTTGAGTTTATGAGAATAATTCATATAGGGCAAACATCACGTGCTCACAGCTGCCCCTCTTTGCTCGGAAACACAAAGAGTTTTCGTGCAAAGATAAGTGAGCAAATATGAGCGATTTTTGCCCGTTTGAATACTCCGTGTGAAGCATTTTGAAAGAGTTGACCGCACCCTACTTCTGAGGTTGCCTACATATCCTTGGCTAAAAAGGAATCAGGTCAGTGTAGTTCGGGAAGGTCTGGTAGCTGGGACTACCATGAAGCTGCGGTTTCACTATTGCTGCTGCTGCTGCTACTGCTTACTGAACCCCCTTTTTACACCATGTCAAAAATAAAAGAAACTAGACTAAGCTATGATCTATGAATTACAAAAGATCCTATCTATATCTTCAAACTTTCTCTTGTGGTCCTTGTTGCATTGTTGACTTGTATTCTTCTGGTGGAATTCTTTTGTTGCTGCCTTGAATTGCATTCTGAAGTGTTCTCCCTTTCCCCAAGTGATGCTTTGACCGCTAAAACTTGAAATGTAGTCCTCTGTTCTCCAGGCGAGCTCCTGACTGCTGAAACTTGAAATGTATGCCTCTGGTCTCCAGGCGGGCTCCTGACTGCTGAAGCTTGAAAAGTATTCCCTTGTTCTCCAGGTGGGCTCCTGACTGCTGAACTTGAACAGTATTCCCTTGTTCTCCAGGTGGGCTCCTGACTACAACAAAATAAACAAACAAAGAAAAATTTCTGCCCCAGTTTGGTGGCTGGGTACAACATGTTATCAAGTATTAAAAATTGAAAGCTAAAATTTGAATTGTACTTTCCTTGGTCTCTAGGTGGGCGCCTGATTGCTGAAGCTTGCAAAGTATTCCCTTGTTCTCCAGGTGGGCTCCTGATTGCTGAACTTGAAAATATTCCCTTGTTCTCCAGGTGAGCTCCTGACTGCAACAAAATAAACAACAAAGAAAATTTTCTACCCCCGTTTGGTGACTGGGTATAGCATGTTATCAAATATTAAAAAATTAAAAGCTAAAATTTGAATTGTACTTCCCTTGTTCTCCAGGTGGGCGCCTAATTGCTGAAGCTTGAAAAGGTATTCCCTTGTTCTCCAGGCGGGCTCCTGATTGCAACAAATATAGACAAAAACAAAGAAAATTTTTTGCCCCAGTTTGGTAGCTGGGTACATGGGTAAGTGTTAAATTGAATTATTCTACCAACTATTACAAGAATTTGAAAGCTAAGTCCTATTATCCAGGGAGGTCCTGACAACTCCTAACAATTACGAACCTAAGTTATATCTTCTAAAAGTATTACCCCTACTACATTTGTTATCTAATAGGTCTTAACTACTCCCTATTATCTAGGGGGTCCTGACAACTTCTAGTTAAAAAAAATAGTTTTAACCTAAGCAGACCTTGTTATCTATATCTTGTTATCTAAGTAGACCTTAAAACTACGTCTCATTATCCAGGAGGGTCCTGAAAATCAAAATTCAAGTCTTATCTTATGAGTGCCAATTCTACGGCTGAATTATACTATCCTACAACAGTATCTTGTTATCTAAAGGAGATCTTAAACTGTGTCCCATTATTCAGGAGGGTCCTGACAACTCATAATTGAGTCCTCTCTTAAACAGGCAACTTTGAAGCCAACTTATGTTCCTTGGGGTACATTTATGCTAAATTATGCTACTCATGGTTGCTTTAAAATTTAAACTAAGTCCGATTTTCCAGGAGGGTCCTGAAAACTTACCGTCAAACATGTCTGGTGCCTGCCTTTCCTTGAGGTGGGTTTCTCCGAAACGAACGAAATTTCTGCCCCTGTTTCAATCAAAGAAAAATCGTGTCAGTTTAAAATGTGGTTGTTGGTTTGTGGCCTCGACTTTGAGAGCGATTGCTCCTTCGTTTCCCATGATGACTGACTTCCACTCGAGGACCTTGCTTGTTTATGGACTAACCCTTTTCTCTGTCGTCCCCATCACATAAAATTCCTTTTCTCCGTTCAGACCCAATATCTTCTATTTGTTGCGTTGCATGAACTGGTGCCTCCCCAACCTTTGTGTCTCACATGAACCCCAAAGCACGTCTATTGCCCCCTCATTGCGTATGTTGTTCTTTCTAAGCCACTGGTCCTGTCCTTGAGGTCTACGGCTCCCTCATTAGCCATGATAACTTTGATTTCTGCTTGGAAGATTTTGTTCGTCACTGGTTTACCACCTTTTGTCAATCCTATCACAGGAAATACCTTTGATCTGTTCACCCCAATCCTTCATCTGTTGCTTTGTTCATGAATTGATATATACCAAGCCTTTGCATTTCACAAGGATCCTAAAGCTTGTTGATTGTTGCCAACTCA
>NW_017677876.1:4793-9522 GCF_001879085.1 Nicotiana attenuata
GATGGTGTGAATTTGGGCGAGTTTGAACAACCGCCGCCGCCGTGGGCGATTTCCGGCGGTGGAATGGGGGCGGAGCCGGCGACGGAGATTGAAAGGGGCAGGGAGGTACGAGGAGGGTGACCCTTGGTCTCTGATTTGCGAAGTGTTTTATTACACTTTTATTAAGAACCCTTAGATGATCCTGGACCGTTGGATGATGGAAAAGAGCGGCCTGGATTTAATTAAACTAAAACGGTGTCGTTTTGCTCATTACCCGATTTGGAACGGATTTTGGGCTGGGGCGAGGCTGGACCGGTTTTGGGTGAGTTTGGGCTGGGCAAGATGGCCCAATTTTTGGTCTTCCTATTAAGACATCTCTTTTTAGATTTATTTTCTTTTGTTTTCTTCTTTTATTCTCTTTTATTTGTTTTTGTATTTCATTTTGTATTTTCCTGATTTTATAAAAATGCAAAAATTAAAATGAAACCTAATTTATTTCTAAAACTAAGCTAATTAATTCCTACAAAATTGATTAAATCCTATTTAAAAATAGACTCAACAATTAACAATTAAAATGCAAAAGTGGACTATTTTTTGTTATTTTCTTCATATTTGTTCTAAAAACAACTTAACCACTAATTAATCCTAAAATATGAAATTAAATCCTAACTGCAAATGTCAAGCGTATTTTGTTATAATTTTTATATGAATTAAAATGCACAAATAAAATGCAAACAATTAACAAAAATAACACAAAATTGACAAAAGTGTAAAATAATGAGAGGAAAATTATGTTGTTTGATTTTTGGGAATAATTCATATTTAGGGCAAAAATCACGTGCTCACAGCTGCCCCTCTTTGCTCGGAAACATGAAGAGTTTTCGGGCATAGATAAGTGAGCAAATACGAGCGATTTTTGCCCGTCTGGATATTCCGTGTGAAGCATTTTTTGAAAAGTTTGACCGCACCCTGCTTCTGAGGCTGTCTACATATCCTTGGCTAAAAAGGAATCAGGTCAGTGTAGTTCGGGAAGGTTTGGTAGCTGGGACTACCAGGAGCTATGATTTCACTGCTGTTGCTGTTGCTACTGCTCGCTGACCCCCTTATTACACCGTGTCAAAATAAAAAGAAGCTAGACTATTACAAAAAGATCCTATCTATATCTTCAAACTTGATCTTGTATTTCTTGTTGCCTTGTTGTATTGTATTCTCCCCGGCGACAACCTTTTATTGCTGCCTTGAATTGTGATCTGAGATGTTTTGCCCTTTCTCCAGGTGGCTGCCTGACTGCTGACTACACTTTGAGATGTTTTCCTTTCTCCGGGTGATGCTTGACCGCTGAACTCGAATGTATTCCCTGCTCTCCAGGCGGGTTCCTGATTGCTGTATTGAACGATATTCTTCTGTTCTTCGGGCGGGCTCCTGGTTGCTGAGACTTGAAATGTATGCCTTTGTTCTCCAGGCGGGCTCCTGACTTCAACAAAATAGACAAAAACAAAGAAAATCTCTTGCCCCAGTTTGGTGACTGGGCATCATATTACTAGATATTAATAAGAATTTGAAAACTAAAACTTGAAATGTAGTCCTCTGTTCTCCAGGCGGGCTCCTGACTGCTGAAACTTGAAATGTAGTCCTCTGTTCTCCAGGCGGGCTCCTGACTGCTGAAACTTGAAATGTATGCCTCTGTTCTCCAGGCGGGCTCCTGACTGCTGAAACTTGAAATGTATGCCTCTGTTCTCCAGGCGGGCTCCTGACTGCTGAACTTGAAAAGTATTCCCTTGTTCTCCAGGTGGGCTCCTGATTGCTGAACTTGAAAAGCATTCCCTTGTTCTCCAGGTGGGCTCCTGACTGCAACAAAACAAACAAAGAAAATTTTCTGCCCCAGTTTGGTGACTGGGTACAGCATGTTATCAAATATTAAAAGCTAAAATTGGAATTGTACTTCCCTTGTTCTCCAGGTGAGCTCCTGACTGCTGAAATTTGAAATATTCCCTTGTTCCCAGGTGGGCTCCTGACTGCAACGCTTGGAAAGTATTCCCTTGTTCTCCAGGTGGGCTCCTGACTGCTGAACTTGAACAGCATTCCCTTGTTCTCCAGGTGGGCTCTTGACTGCAACAAAGAAAATTTTCTGCCCCAGTTTGGTGACTGGGTGCAGCATGTTATAAAAAATTAAAAGCTAAAATTGGAATTGTACTTCCCTTGTTCTCCAGGTGGGCTCCTGACTGCCGAAACTTGAAAAGCATTCCCTTGTTCTCCAGGTGGGCTCCTGATTGCTGAAACTTGAAAAGTATTCCCTTGTTCTCCAGGTGGGCTCCTGACTGCAACAAATTAAACAAAGAAAATTTTCTGCCCCAGTTTGGTGACTGGGTACAGCATGTTATCAAATATTAAAAATTAAAAGCTAAAATCTGAATTGCACTTCCCTTGTTCTCCAGGTGGGCTCCTGACTACTGAAACTTGAAAAGCATTCCCTTGTTCTCCAGGTGGGCTCCTGATTGCTGAACTTGAAAAGTATTCCCTTGTTCTCCAGGTGGGCTCCTGACTGCAACAAAATAAACAACAAAGGAAATTTTCTGCCCCAGTTTGGTAACTGGTACAGCATGTTATCAAATATTAAAAATTAAAAGCTAAAATTTGAGTTGCACTTCCCTTGTTCTCCAGGCGGGCACCTGACTGCTGAAGCTTGAAAAGTATTCCCTTGTTCTCCAGGTGGGCTCCTGATTGCTGAACTTGAAAAGTATTCCCTTGTTCTCCAGGTGGGCTCCTGACTGCAACAAAATAAACAACAAAGAAAATTTCTGCCCCAGTTTGCACTAGGAAGATTTGTGAGTTTGTTAGCAAAATATAGATCACCTAAGCTATTGATGCAATGATGAGAATAAAACTAAGGACTTGATTGGAATGTACGTCTCTTGTGAGTAAAACCAAGGACTTTTGACTAGCAAATTTATCAGACTAGTACTTCTATCTTAGGAGAAAAATTTCATCAGACTAAGATGTTGGTCCTAGGAGAAGATTCATCAGACTAGGTCGATGTTATCTTAGGAGAAAGATTCATCAGACTAAGATTGTGATCCTAGGAGAAGATTCATCAGACTAGGTTTTCTATCTTAGGAGAAAGATTCATCGGACTAAGATTTTAGATCCTAGGAGAAAGCTCATCAGACTAGGTCTTCTATCTTAGGAGAAACATTCATCAGACTAAGATTTTGATCCTAGGAGAAAATTCATCAGACTAGGTCCATTTTTGTTATCTTAGGAGAAAGATTCATCAGACTAAGATTTCTATCCTAGGAGAAAGTTCATCAGGCTAGGTTTTCTATCTTAGGAGAAAAATTCATCAGACTAAGATGTCTATCCTAGGAGAACATTCATCAGACTAGATTACTATTTTTTGTTATCTTAGGAGAAAGATTCATCAGACTAAGATTGTGATCCTAGGAGAAAATTCATCAGACTAGGTTTTCTATCTTAGGAGAACAATTCATCAGACTAAGATTGTGATCCTAGGAGAAAATTCATCAGACTAGGTTGTCTATCTTAGGAGAAAGATTCATCAGACTAAGATTTTGATCCTAGGAGAAAGTTCATCAGACTAGGTTTTCTATCTTAGGAGAAAAATTCATCAGACTAAGATTTCGATCCTAGGAGAAAATTCATCAGACTAGGTTGTCTATCTTAGGAGAACAATTCATCAGACTAAGATTTTGATCCTAGGAGAGAATTCATCAGACTAGGTTATCTATCTTAGTAGAAAGATTCATCAGACTAAGATTTTGATCCTAGGAGAAAGATCATCCGACTAGGTTTTCTATCTTAGGAGAACAATTCATCAGACTAAGATTTTGATCCTAGGAGAAAGTTCATCGGACTAAGATTTCTATTTGGAGAAAAATCCATTAGACTAGGATTTAGATCCTAGGAGGAAAACACTGTGAAAAGCAATGGCAGCATTTTATGCACGCTAACAAGACAGGCAAGGGCGAAGATTTGAGAAACTTCCCTTTTGTCGGCTCTCCTCTTCTTCCTTTTCTTTTCTTTCTTTTCTTTTTTTTTCTTATTGTTGAACCAACTTTCTTGCACTGCTTTGTTCCTGTTTCAAACAAAGAAAACTTGTGAGTTTAAAATGTGGTGGTTAGTTTGTGGCCTTCAACTTTGAGGCCGGTTGCTTCTGCATTTGCCAAGATGACTGATTTCCACTCGAAGACCTTGCTTGTTCCCGATATCCTCTACTTGTTGCATTGCATGAACAGGCATCCCCCAACCCTTATGTCTCATATGAATCCCAAAGCACGTCTGTTGCTCCCACTTCGCGTACATGATGTTCTTTCTTGACTTAATCACTGGCCTCGGCCTTGAAGTTGTATTGTTCCTTCACTTGCCTTGATAACCGATTCTCACTTGGAGACCTTGCTAACCACTTTCCTTAACGCAGAAAATACCTCTGATCCGTTCACCAAGCACCCTCCATCTGATATGTACCAAACCTTTCATGTTTCAATGAAAATACCTTTGATCCATTCACCCCAAACCCTTCATTTGTTGCGTTGTTCATGAATTGACAAATACCAAGCCCTTGCATTTCACAGGGATCCCAAGGCATGTAGATTGTTGCCAACTCAGTGTGCCTGTTGTTTTTCCTGACTTATGACGATTTGATATGCTGGCCAGATCCTGTTTTGTTCAATTGGAAAGCTGGTGGCAGATTTTGAAGTCATTTCTCACTTGTTATGACCGAATTGACTCAGGA
>NW_017677876.1:11386-26446 GCF_001879085.1 Nicotiana attenuata
TTCTGTTGTTCTCTGCCATTGCCTTTTGCCTTTGTGTTGTATGGAAGAGTTACTTTAAAAACCACAAAACCAACCACCTTTCTTAAATGATATGACAAAATGAAACCATCACGTTAGCGTTAGGGCATTTAACATAAGATAGTTTCACTTTACGTGCAATGCACCTAGCCACAGTTATCGGTTCTAAAAATGACTTCGAGGGTACAAAGGTCAGTTGGCATCATCCCAATTGTTTATGTCAACCTCTCTTTTTCTTCCCTCACACTTTTTAGCTTGCTCATTTTCTTTCTTTTCTTTCTAATTATCACTCTTTTTCTTCCTTCTCATTTCTCACATCCCACAATTCTGCCTCTTTTTCCTTTCCTTTTCTCTTTTTCCCATTTTTCCTCCTTTTTTTTCCTTTTAATAAATAAAAAAAATGATTCGATCGAACCCTATGTAGGTTGCCTACGTATCATGACCCCGTATGAATCAGATCTTTGCGTAGTTCTGGAAAAACGGGAATAAAGTAAACAAACCGACATTCTCTTTTTTTTTCTTTTCCTCTTTTTTTTTCTTCTTTTTTGCCTTAATGACTACTCTGATGAGAAAAGAGAAATGAAAGAAGCAAATCCTCTTTTTTTGATCTTCTAGACTTACTGTTCTATGACCTATTCTAAACTCAAGCTTAACGAGCATATATTTTTTTTCTCTTTTTTAAACAAACACTCTATGGGAAATTTTTAAGGAAAAATCCTACAAGAAGAAAATATTTTTTTGATTCTTTTTTCTGAAATGAAGTCCGAACAATAAACCAAAGAAAAGCATTTCGAATTTTCATTTGATATCCTGACGCAAGATTTCGAAACAAGCAATGAAAAAGATAATACAAAATGCTTCTTCTTTTTTTTTTTTAATTTTGATTGCCTAAAGCAGGAATTCTAATGATAAACAAAAGATAAAGTATTTTTATTTTCTATGTACAATATCCTAAAGTTCTAATGAAAATAAAAAGAATTTTTTTTCCACTAATTTTCCAAAGTAACACCTCAAAAGAAAATCTTTTTGGGTTTTGAAATTAACACCTTAAGGAAAGCTTTTAAAGAAGTACTAAAAGAAAATTCTCTTTTTTTTTGAATTTTTGTCCTAATATACTAAAGGAAACATAAAATAATTCATTTTAAGTCCTAGATATTAATTACCTAAAGGAGAAACAACCTCAATTTTTTCATTTCTAGAATTAGTATTCTAAAGAAAACTTATAACGGAAATATAAAATGCAACATCTTTTTTCTTTTTTTTTTTGGGATTTTTGTAGTTACACCATGCCTTTACAAAATAAACAAAAAACTTAGACATAATTGTACAAAACTAAGAAAGTAAAAGACGACATAAAAAAACATACTCAAAATAACTTAAAATAAAAATAAATCTCCTTAAGCAACTCCTGAATGCAGCGGTCCTGGGGTATCTGTCCTGCTCAAACTCCGGTTAGTAAATTCACACCTGTATGAGAAAACTTAAACCAATATTATGTGAGACAATAACATTCTCTATTAGACACATGCAAGACATGATTGAGGTTATTTTTGCAAAGTGGCTTATTTGGCCAAAAGATGGCTGGAAGTGCAAAATTTGGCTAAGACCCCGCAAAGCCAAGAACCTAACATTTACTAGGAAGACCGGACCCTATGTGGGTTGCCTACGTATCACGCCCCGAAAGATGAGAATCAGGTGTGCGTAGTTCGGGCAGATCGGATACGGTCGAAAATTTAAAAACAACTAATTTAGAGAAAACAATATTTTTTTTCTTTTCTTGAAAAAGGATAAAACATGCAAAATCTTTTTTTTTTTATTTTCTTTTCCTTTTTTTCTTTCGAATTTTCGGAAAAATGATGAAAAAGTGCAAAATCTCTTTTTTTGAATTTTCAAGCTCTCTCTTTTTTTTTCTTTTTCACTGTTTTTCATTTGCCCTCAGCTATCCTTGGTCCGTCAAATGACCTTTTTACCCTTGAATAAATGCAACATGTAGCACATAGGATGCATCAGGATGGTCTGTTATTTTGGGTGCACCTGTCCTAGACAGACCCAACCCCTGTGTTGAGTCCCCTAAGTCAAAATGCACATGATGCAAACAAGTGCTCCTACTAGGGATCCGTCGTGATTTTGTTCTTCTAGGTTTAACCCTAGGTTTGTTGGTCTAGACCTGGCTTACCCGAGCGGACAACTCGAGCTGAGGGGGAGGCACCGTACCGGGGATACAGAAGCTCCGCCGGCTTTGCAACTTATCCAAACCTCGTTCTAAATGGGAAAAGACTCTAAACAGAAGAGAAGCTACACGAAGTGCACCCTTCTCCATGATGTAGAAGACTCAGAGAGAGGAAGGGATTCGCGACAGTTTATATACAATTCAACAAATATCAAAGCAATAAAACAATTAGCACACAAGGCATGAAACATGTAAGAAAATCAGATAAATCCAAATATAACAATTTAACTGAGCTCGAATTCTGAACCCAGAACAAAAGTTCTGGGTCCTCTTCCCCAGCAGAGTCGCCAGAGCTGTCACACCTCCTTTTTCTTACTACACCCTGTAAAGGGTATAATAAAAGGGAGTTTTTCCAATTAAAGGACAATCGAAACGGGATTCGTTTATTAAGAGATTCAGAGTCGCCACTTGGGAGATTTATGGTGTCCCAAGTCACCGGTTTGAATCCCGAATCGAGGAAAGGGTTTGACTCTGTTTAACAGACGCAAACCAGAAATCCGGGTAAGGAATTCTGTTAACCCGGGAGAAGGGGTTAGGCACTCCCGAGTTCCGTAGTTCTAGCACGGTCTCTCAACTGCTATATTTTGGCTAAAGTCTGGTTTTAATACATGTCATCCTATGGTGCGATTTTAAAATTGATTAACCGCTTTTAATTAGTTTTTTTTATGAAAGCGAACGCCGTTTAAGAGCGTGTTTTTGGATCACGTCACATGAAATGCACCCGAATCCTCGACACCTCTTATTCAACATTTTGGGATTTGGATTTGGGTCACATAAATGTGCACCCGTATTTAAGAAGGTAAAATTATTAAAAGCGCGCCTAAAGTGGCTAGCGTCTTATTAACTTTGCAGGAAGCCATGAAAATTCGCTAAATGGCATGTCCCGAGTTTCTAAAATATTTTTTATAGAGCATTTAATGAGGGCCCCGCAATTTGTGCATTTTTATTTGGCGAGGCTCGTCCCACTTTTATTTTAAAGGCTAATCCTAAAGTGGCTATGATTTTCTATATTTGTTTGTCTCTAATAATAAAGAAAAAGTCCTTATCGATTAATATTATGAATTTCGGGCTTTGAGTTCAAGTCCGGATTCAAACAAAAGGGCAAGCCTTTTAGTTTGGACCCGCTACCTAACCCAAAGGCCCAAGTTTGTATTTAAACTTGAAAAAAAAAAGAACTGCAGACTTCTAACACATTGTGTTTAAAATAAAGCCCAATCCTAAGGTTAATTATTTCAGGCCCAAGTGACATTTTATCTGATTATGTGGGCCCTGTCGTCGAGCCCAGTAACAAATGCAAACTACTGTAGAACTCAATGGTCGATTGATGATCAAGGGTTGAATTTGCCAAATAACGTTGCCACAGACATGCAAAGGGATGGGATTCTTCATTTTTGTTTTATTTCGTTTTTGTGAATGAAATAGTACTGTAACTTGTATTTCACTCTAATATCTAAACTACCAACTAATTAACATATTCATCTTTATCCAACTAAATCAATTATCATACATCCATATTAAGTCATGCGAAACAGGATTATAGTTCAATTATGCACACCAGCAATTCGAAACAGGCAAGATAAGCATCAAACCAACCTATGAGCCTAACATAAACTACCACTAAACTCAGCTTTATAGTTCAGTCATATAGTCTATTTACAACAGTTTTAGCAGTCCAAAATTCAAATTATACAGCCCAGTACACAGTTTAAACCTAAATCACTCAAATCCAGTATAAACTAAACAAGTACAGATTATAGATCGCCTCTTCTACTATGACAGTATAAACACGCAAATATCGGAGAGCAAATGAGTGTGCATTTCACTTCAGCACCTCAACTCAAAGCGACATCCATTCATGGTTCAAATGTGTACCTGGTAAATCGAGTCACAACAGAAGAAAGGAGATCAGCAGCAGGAAAACAACAGCTCGACTATCGAATTACTCCAAGACAGCACCAGCAATCACAAACAGCAACGACCAGCAAATAGGAGTAATTTGAACCAAAATACAGCTTCACCAGAACCAGTAACACACTACCAAAGGACTATACCAACTGATTGGCCTAAAATGACTCAATTGAACCTAAAACCCACTCAAAATAGAACCAATAGATCTCTGAAATTCCAGTAGCTAAACCTTGAACCAAAAGATGTGACTGAACAGCTAGAAATCGAAATTATCCTACAACATCCAATGGAACAGTGCACTTCTTTTATTTTTTACTGCATTTCTGTTTTGTTTTGGATTTTTGAAAGTTTTCTAGTGTTTTTGGGTTTTGAATATTTGAATTTCAAAATTCAGATCTGGAGATTAGAGAGAGAACTATGAAGAGGAGTTTTGGAGGCTGAAACCTCTTTTTTTGAAGTAAGGGACTGCCCTTTTATAGAAAAATCAGCTGCCAATTCCAGATTTCATTTTTTAACATTTTAGTCACTGATTTCCTAACTTGTTACTCAAGTTAATACCCCCTAAGTTGTAAAAATATGTATTAAAGTCCTATTCTAGAAGAGTCTAAACTATTCTAGAGGGATCTACCATGTTCTGCCCAATACCAAATACCTAAACTACCCTTTAATACCTCTAAAATTACTTACTGTGGTTAACTGACCTAACACCTACCTATGATTAACTAATAACTAAATGTTTCATCGATCCAAACAAACAGCCAAAAACGGTTAACTACTGAAATAATGGAAATTAAAACAATATCTAAAATGATTTGCAGCCAAAAATATTACCAAACAAAATTGATCAAAATTAAATCAAGATTTAAACTAAAGTAAGAGATCAATAGGCATGAATTCATACTAAACCAAATCAAAGAAAAGAAACAATGTTAAACTAAATCCTATTCCTAACGCAGACCGACTGAGATGAATCAATAAACAATATCAACACCTAATAAATCCTAATCTGATGGAATTATACTAACAATAAAACTTGAACAAAACAAATTAAAATTTAAACAATCAAACAAAAAAAAACCCTAATTAAACTAAGTATAAGAACAGAATCAAGATAAGGGAATCACACAAAGAAACAGGAACAGAAAAGGAAGAAAAAAAAATTAAAAATAACCGAAAACTCACTTAATGCGGTGCTTCTTGATTTGAAATTAGAGAAAACCTGAGGCGATTTAAGATCTACTGATGATGTATTTGACACGAGGGAAGTGAGAAAGAGCCTTGTGCCAATTTGGGGCTGTCCGACGAGCTAGGGTTTTTGGGTCCGAGATTCGATTCACAATTCGAACAGTTTGGGGGACATTTGAAGTGAAATAGGCATGGATTCGTGATGTAAGTAGGGAGGTGAACACTTGGTGTGAATTTGGTGTCATTTGGACGAGGTGTTGTCATGGCCGAAAAAGTTTAGATCCAATATTCGACGGATTCTAGGTGTGTTTGAGAGAAACGGGTGATGGATTTAGGTAGGGGAAGACGAGGAGAACCCAGGGTGTAAATTTGAGGGTGTTTGGTGGTTCTCCGCCGCCGTGGGCGATTTCCGGCGGCGGAGTTAGGGCGGAGAAGTGGCGGAGGGAAAAGGGTACGAGGAAGGCGACCCTGTCTCTAGGGTTTCAAAATTTTCGGACATTTTTATTGTAAAATTAGGATCAATTGGGACCGTTGGATTGAAGATGATGGACGGCCCTGATTTATTGAGCCCAAAACGGTGTAGTTTTATTAGCCTGGGGCCTGGACCGGGTAAAAGGGGTGGGCTTGGGCCAATTCAAATGGGTTTGGGAGGGTAATTAGTTTGGGCTAGCCAATTTTGGCCCAATTATGGTCCTTTTGAAAACAGTCCACTTTTAATTGTTTTTATTTTTTATTTCTTTATTTCTTGTATTTCATTTTTGTATTTTTCCTAATTTTATATAAAAATGCGAAAAATTAAAATGAAACCAAATTTATTGTCAAAACTAAGCTAATTAATTCCTACAAAATTGATTAAATTCTATTTAAAAGTAGACTCAACAATTAACAATTAAAACGCAAAAATGGACTATTTTTGTTATTTTCTTTAAATTTTGTTCTAAAAACAACTTAACCACCAAATAATCCTTAAAATATGAAATCAGATCCTAAATGCAAATGTCATGTGTATTTTTATATTTTCATGTGAATTAAAATGCACCAATAAAAATACAAACAACTAACAGAAAATAACACAAAATTCACAAAATGTAGAATAACGAAGGAAAAAGTATTTTGTTTGAGTTTTTTGGGAATAATTCATATATAGGGAAAAAATCACGTGCTCACAGCCATTGCTGAGCCCATCGACCAATTGTATGAAAGGTTAAAGGCCGCAGGTTACGTCACTCCTATTCCCGCTGTGGCACTAGAAAATCCGTCCCAATGGGTCAATCCGAACAAACTCTGTGCATACCACTCCGGTATGAAAGGGCACACCACTGCTGAGTGCCGAACATTGAAGGATAAGATCCAGACACTCATTGACAACAAGGTCATACAAGCAAAGGAAGCCGCACCTAGTGTCCGCAACAATCCCCTCCCTGATCATAGAGGTGACGGTGTACATGTTATAGAAACAAATGAAGAATGGGACTCTGAGGGGTTAATCGGGCTCATTCGAGAAGGCAATGACTTCAAGGTTGCAGTCACACTTACTCCTATCGTGGTTCAGACTCAGGCACCTATTGATATTGAGGTAACTGCATCAGTTTCATTTGAGGTAGAAGTAGCTCCGCCCGCAGCCGCCTCCGCTCCATTTGAAGTAGAAGTGGTCACACCTTTTACCGTGACAGTGTCAACCACACCCCCATTCAACTCAAAAGCAATACCCTGGGATTATGTTGCCGAGGCTCGGCGAAAAGGGAAGACTAAGATGGAGGAATTTGACGCCACTCAAGGAATGACTTGAACTGGAAGGGTCTATACACCTGAACACCTGGGAGGTTCAAGTAAGGATGCCACTTCCAGACAGCGTGTCATTGAGACCGGGCCAGATGACCTGTGGAGGAAAGTACAGGCAAAAGAGTATTCTGTCGTTGACCATCTGAACAAGGTCCCTGCTTAGATATCTATCCTATCACTACTACAGAATTCAGAGGTACACAAGAACGCCTTAATGAAAGTACTGAGCGAGGCTTATGTACCAAATAATATCGCTGGCGGAGAAATGGCCAACATGGTCGGTCAGGTGCTAGAGAGCCATAAGATTATCTTCCACGAAGATGAGCTGCCACCCAAAGGTCTGAATCACAATCGAGCATTGCATATTATGGTACAATTTGAAGACAAGTTCATTGCCAGGGTCCTGGTTGAAGGAGGTTCGAGTCTAAATATTTGTCTATTGGACACCCTGAAAAGGTTGGACAAAGGTTTCCATGAAATACGGACCGGAAGCATGAATGTGAAGGCTTTCAATGGGTCCTAGAGGGCCACGATCGGGGAAATCAACCTTTGCTTGTAGATGGGGCCAACTTGGTTCGACGTTGAATTCCTAGTGCTTGACATACCAGCCTCATATAATATTTTGTTGGGCCGCCCATGGATCCATGCGGCTGGAGCCGTGCCCTCCATACTACATCAAGCCGTAAAATTCGAATGGAACCGTCAGGAGGTAATCATTCATGGAGATGAGAGTAACCCTATCTACACTAGTCAAACCATCCCGGCCATCGGACATAGAAGAAGGCTAGGAGGGGAAACCTATCATCACATTGAACGGGTCAATGCTGTCGAGAAGGATAAGTGGTGGAGTAACAAAATAGAAAGAATACTAGCATGGTCTGGATATGAACCCGGCAAAGGGTTGGGAAAGAACCTCCAGGGTATCACCAAGTCGATACGGCTGAAAAATCATGGTACCACCTTTGGGCTCGAATACCAGTATACATGGCAAGAGTACAATGATTGGTCGCCTCCATGGCGTGGACCGTATTACCCTCTTGAGCAACCGGTACCACGTTTGGAACAAGCTTTCCACCAGGCTGACACAATATGGGGAACTGCAGAAGAAGAAGCACTAGCTAGGTTGAAGGATCTGTTCTTGGAAGACGAGGACATGGATTGTTGTGCCATAATTGAGGAGGAGGAGGAAGAAGGCCTCACCATTCAGACTGTGGTGAAGGGAGCTATTCTCAGAAACTGGACCGTCACACCATCCCGAGCCCGCCGAGTCCCTAGGTAGCTTGGCAGAATTTATAGCCGTTCTAGGCATTTAAAATTTCCAGCAATTTTGTTTTAAGATTTCTTCGTTTCAAAATAAATGCTCGATCCACCGAGCCAAGCTTTGTTTGAACAATTTTCTCAGTATTAATCGAATGCATTTGTCCTTTACCATTATTCATTACTATTTTTATACTTTTCCCTTCTACAATGTTATTATTACTTTTCCTGATGAACCAGTGACTATGACATGTAATGAGGCAACGCAACATGAGAATAGTGACTCAGAGGAAGAAGATGAGATACCTGAGGAAATTGTCAGAGAAGTTGAGAATTTTGAGAACAAGCCTAAGTCCAACTTGGACGAAACAGAAGCAGTAAATTTGGGAGACGCTGAGACCATCAAAAAGACCCGCATCAGCATTCACTTGTCGCCAACAGAGAAGGAAGAATACATCCGTTTTCTAAAGGAATATAAGGACATCTTCGCATGGTCGTATGACGATATGACCGGTTTGAGCACATCTATAGTGGCTCACAAGTTGCCTACTAACCCCATGTGTCCGCCAGTCAACCAGAAACTCAGAAAATTCAAACCAGACATGAGTTTGAAAATCAAGGAGGAAGTTACCAAGCAGATCAAAGCCAAAGTTATCAGGGTGGTTGAGTACCCAACCTGGTTAGCCAACGTTGTGCCAGTTCCGAAGAAGGACGGGAAGGTCCGAGTATTTGTTGATTATCGGGATTTAAACAGAGCAAGTCCCAAAGACGACTTCCCACTGCTAAATATACATATCCTGATCGATAACTGTGCCAAGCATGAACTCCAGTCCTTTGTAGATTGCTTCGCAGGTTATCACCAGATCTGGATGGATGAAGAAGATGTCAAGAAGACAGCTTTTATTACGCCTTGGGGTGTATAGTTACAAGATGATGCCATTCGGTCTAAAGAATGCTGGGGCTACTTACATGAGGGCCATGACAACTATCTTCCATGATATGATTAAGAAGGAAATAGAGGTATATGTGGACGACGTCATTATCAAATCCAAGAGGGCCATAGATCATATAGCAGACTTGAGGAAATTCTTCGACAGGCTCAGGAGGTACAATTTAAAGTTGAAACCCGCAAAGTGTGCATTCGGGGTTACCGCAGGAAAGTTATTGAGATTCATTGTCGGTCATCGAGGGATCGAGCTAGACCCGACTAAAGTCAAAGCTATTCAGGAGTTACCACTACCTAAAAGCAAAAAGGACGTGATGAGTTTCCTGGGACGGCTCAATTACATCAGTCGATTCATAGCACAGTCCATAGTAATATGTGAACCCATCTTCAAGATGCTGAGGAAGGATGCCGAGATAAGTTGGACCGAGGATTGTCAGAAAGCTTTTGACAAAATCAAGGAATACCTTTCCACCGCCAGTTCTGGTCCCGCCAGAACCAGGACGACCTTTTCTACTTTATCTATACATGTTAGATGGAGCCTTAGGATGTGTTTTAGGACAACATGATAAGACAGGATGAAAGGAGCAAGCCATATATTACCTGAGTAAGAAATTCACACCTTATGAAGCACGGTATTCTCTGCTTGAACGCACTTGCTGCGCTCTGACCTGGACAACCCAGAAATTGAGGCATTATTTCTGTGCCTACACTACATACCTCATATCCAGAATGGATCCCCTGAAGTACATATTTCAGAAGCCCATGCCTACTGGGAAGTTAGCTAAATGGCAGATACTACTGAGTGAGTTCGACATCGTCTATGTAACTCAAAAGGCGGTCAAGGGACAAGCATTGGCAGATCACCTCGCTGAAAATCCGATGGAAGAGAATATGAACCCTTGAAAATGTATTTTCCTGATGAAGAAGTGTCATTCGTAGGGGAAGACATTACCGAAGCATACAACGGTTGGAGGATGTTCTTTGATGGAGCCGCAAATTTTAGAGGAGTGGGCATTGGAGCAGTTTTGGTATCAGAAATGGGTCAGCACTATCCGATATCTGCTAAACTCAGATTCCCCTGCACTAACAACATGGCAGAATATGAAGCCTGCATACTAGGGCTCAACATGGCAGTCGATATGAATGTTCAGGAGTTGTTGGTGATCGGTGACTCAAATTTGCTTGTGCACCAGGTACAAAGAGAGTGGACCACCAAGAATTCCAAGATATTGCCATATCTGCACCATGTGCAGGAATTGAAAAGGAGGTCCATAAAGATAGAATTCCGATACGTGCCCAGCATTCAGAATGAGTTTGCCGATGCATTAGCCACTTTGTCATCCATGATACAACATCCAGATAAGAACTACATTGATCCCATTCCGGTGAGGATCCGTAATCAGTCAGCTTACTGTGCTCATGTCGAGGAAGAAGTCGATGGAAAGCCTTGGTTCCATGACATCAAAGAATACTTATCAAAGGGAGAATACCCGGAGCATGCAAATTACATTCAGAAATGCACACTCCGGAGATTGTCAAATCACTTCTACCACAGCGGAGGGAAATTGTACAGAAGAACTCCTGATTTGGGGTTACTAAGGTGTGTCGACGCGAAGGAAGCTTCTAAGCTACTTGAGGATGTGCATGTTGGGACCTGCGGTCCGCACATGAATGATTTTGTTCTAGCCAAGAAAATACAGGGCAGGTTACTTTTGGATGACCATGGAGACAGATTGTGTTCAGTATGTCCGCAAATGCTTTCAATGTCAAGTGCATGCCGATATGATAAAAGCGCCGCCAAACGAGCTCAATGCAACAAGCTCACCTTGGCCATTCTCCGCCTGGGGAATGGATGTTATCGGTCCGATTGAGCCCACTGCTTCGAACGGACACCGGTTTATTCTGGTAGCCATTGATTACTTCACAAAATGGGTAGAAGCTGCATCTTACAAAGCGGTAATCAAGAAAGTCGTCGCAGATTTCGTCAAGGATCAATTGTTTGCCGATTCGGAGTTCCTGAGTCCATTATTACTGACAATGCCGCCAACCTCACAGTGATCTGATGACAACTATATGTGAAACTTTCAAAATCAAGCATAAGAATTCCACCGCCTACAGACCTCAGATGAATGGAGCCGTAGAAGCCGCCAACAAAAACATTAAGAAGATACTAAGGAAAATGGTGGAAAATCACAAGCAGTGGCGTGAGAAGTTACCCTTTGCTCTGTTAGGGTACCGCACCATAGTTCGCACGTCAAACGGGGTAACCCCCTACATGTTGGTTTATGGTACCGAGGCTGTCATTCCAGCCGAGGTAGAGATGCCTTTTTTGAGAGTCATACAGGAAGCTGAACTCAGCAATGCGGAATGGATAAGGAGCCGCTATGAACAATTGGCCCTTACCAAAGGAAAGAGGATGACCGCAGTATGCCACGACCAACTTTATCAGAACATAATGTCTAGAGCTTTCAACAAAAGAGTCAAACCAAGACAGTTCGCACCAGGGCAATTGGTATTAAAGAAAAACTTCCCTCATGAAGATGAAGCCAAAGGGAAATTCTCTCCCAACTGGCAAGGTCCGTATATGGTTCACAGGGTCCTGACAGGAGGAGCACTCATACTTGCAGAAATGGACGGAGAAATCTGGCCAAAACCAATCAATTCAGACGCAGTCAAGAGATACTATACCTAGATTATTTCACATTTCTTTTCTAATGTAATTGAACTACGCTTGACCTGATTCCCGTTTAAGAGGGGATACGTAGGAAGCCTTATGGGTTCGGTCATATCATAATAAAATTTTCATTTCCCCCAAGATTAGAAACTGGGGCAGAATTTTGAGGGGGATCCTCAAAATTCCGGGGCAAGTCCAGCTAGCGCTATCACATACCAGGAAGCCAGTAATCAGTCAAGAACTGGGGCAGAATTTTGAGAAGGATTCTCAAAATTGCGAAGAAGATTCAGCAGGGTCCACCATCCGCAAACAGTTAAAAATCATCTACAAAACTGGGGCAGAATTTTGAGGAGGACCCTCAAAATTCCAACATAAGAGAGTGATAAGTTGGTATTTTTCCAAATTATCTTGTCTTTAAGCCTATATTTTTGCTATGTTTGAGTGATAAAATCGTGTGTTTGATGCCATTTACTTCTATATTACAGGTTCTATGTGATTTAGAAGTGATGTTGAAGAAACCAAGTGAAACAAATCAAAAAGAAGCTAAAAAGAGGAAAATTTGGGCAATGCCCTCAGTGGTCGCAATTGCCACAAAAGCTTGGGAAACGCGAAGATGACAGACTTGGGTATTGCGAGGAAATCCTAGGAATTGCGAAGCATATCGATCAAGGCAGTCTTCGCAAATGCGAAGAGACTTCGCAAATGCGAAGTCAACTCAAGCAGTCAACCTTCGCAAATGTGAAGCGTTCATCGCAAATGCGAAGGGAAGCAGTATAGGCATAGTTTGGGAATTGCGAACCATTCTTCGCAAATGCGACAGTGCACAGTACAGCCATGCTTCAGAATTGCGAACCTTTGTTCGCAAATGCGAAAATCGTGTTCCAGAACTGGGCAATTTCGTAACTTCACATTTTTTGGTCCCAAACCCTTTAATACCCAAACTTGCTCATTTGTAAATCATCTTTGGCGAATATCTGAACATCTTTAGCATTATTTTTTGAGTTCTTAGACTTAGAGAGAACAAGGTGGAAGCTAGGGTTTTGCACACACACTTGGGTCTTGAAGATTTGAAGCTTGTGGTTAAGGATTTCTTACCCATTTATGTTTATTTCTTCATTTCCTTGCTTTGTATTAAATATCTAAGTGCGTAGTATTTATTTCCAACACTTGAATCTTGTTTATGGAAATGTTCATATTTAAAGTGTGGATTAAATACCTTGTTGTGCTTATGTATTGATTGATTTTCATTTATTTATGAAGTGAGTTGTTGTTTCTTTAATTATTCGTATTCTTTAATGTTTCCAAAGGGATTAGCTAACCCTAGACTCGCCCATTAACTCCGAATTAATTTTGGAAAAGATAATTTGGGGTTGGGAAAGATTAATTAACAAGTACTTGAGGCGTTAACCCTCATTTTATAGATTCCACCTAGGGATAGGATTGAACTACTTGTAGCCATATCCGGGAGTGCTTAATCTCTTAATTTTTTAGGGATAATTCAATTAGGAAGTCTTGTTAGTCTTCGGAAGAAGCTAATATAGAATTATTACCCGTGGCTAATTAACATATACTCGCTCATATTTGTAAAATCGTGAAATACATTGGATCGTTACTTGAGTGTAATTCCCGATGCATCCATCCTTGTAGTCATTGATCATTTTACATGCTTTCTATATTAGTTTACATTTTCACATTTAGTTATAAACATTTTCCAAAAACTAAATTCTTAGTGTTTGGCATTGCGCAATAAGTGATAATTCTCTTACATTCTTAATCGCCTACATATTGTTCTCTGTGGGATTCGACCCCGACTCATAGTTGGGTAAATTATATTACATGCGACCGTGTCCATTTACTTTTTAGCAGTGGATTTGGACGTCACCAAAATTGGTGCCGTTGTCGGGGAACAATTTGGAATAATTTAGGTTGTTTGAGAAATAAGCGTAAGTGCTTTGGTCCAAACTTGTGAATATTTGTGTAATTATTTTTCTTGTTTGTTTCTTGTTTATTTTCTTATTTTTGAAAAATGGCATCATATAATGAAAATTGGTCGGATGGTAGTTGTTCATACTATGATGACCATTATCCTTATTATGGAGGACCACACTCGTGGCAAAATTGTTTAAATTCTCTCGGGGGTGGATTGTGCGTACAATCTCAAACCCATGAGTGGAGTATTTGTGATAAGTGTGATTTTCAAAATGGTCATTGGGATGATTGTGCTTATTTGTCCTTCCCTTCCCCAAGCCCCCGCTATGATGATTCTACTTTTTGTGATGAAAATTATAGGGCTATGGAGGTAGAAGAAGTTGAGCATGGCCGAAATGGAGAGTTCAAGCTCATGTTGGAGTGCTTACTTGTAGGAGAAAACAAAGAACAAATTGCCTTGGAGGAGCTTTTGGAGAAGAGTCTCCAAAATGCTTGTCACTTTAAAGGTTGCACTCACAAATGGGGGAAATGCTTGAAGCTTTGGAGGTCCAAAAATCCTCGGAAGTTGATGATAGCCAAGAATTTTCCTTAGATGTGGAAGTCGAAAATCCTTCCTTGGCACTTGGTCAAAACCAAGAAGAACTCTCAAATGCTAAGAATGAGAAGATGATGCTCATGTTGGAGACAATTCTTGAAAATGAGGAGAAGCACAACTCTGCACTCGAGGATTTGAAACAAGGCTTGGCTCACAATAATGAACATATCCACACTTTGGAAGAGCAAATGAAAATATTGGTTGAGGCTCACTACGCCCACCAATTTGAGAGTGTGGAAGGAAGCCAAGGAGAGTCCAATTCCGATGAAGAAAGTGAGCTTTACTTCGAGGAATCAAGAATTGAACATCCGTCAACCGACTCTATGAGTGTTATTGATGCCAAGAAAAATATGGAATTAGAGTCAACCGTTGTAAATGAAAATTTGGTTGAGATTGACTCTAGTCCGGGGAAGAAGAGGATGTCAACATCCGAGAAAAATTGCAAGTTGGAGGTTTGAAGTCACATTCCAAGCATTTTTCAACATTGAAATTGTGTGGTGATATGGGAATTGAACTACACGAGTCAATGAGGGATT
>NW_017677877.1:0-1904 GCF_001879085.1 Nicotiana attenuata
GCTTGTTATAATATATGTTAGTGTGTGTATATATATAACACACACACTTCGTTGTGCTACTTTAACTACATATATAGCATGTTATAGTATATGTTAGTGTATTCATTATTCGTATTACAAAAGAGTTAACGGATTACATTCATTCATCACTAATAATGCATGACATAGATTAATTGATATAGGTCGAGACGTTTTGTTTTTAAGGTCAAACGTTTTGTTTTTAATATTCAACGATGCATCTGAGTAAGTTATAAGTCGATGAATCAATTTACAAACAGATATATTTGATGATAAATTATATATACTAATTAGGATCTTCACAAGTCTATCAATCCCTAAAAGAACCCAGCCAGTTCCATATCGTCGCCCTATGGAATTCCCAACTAAAGATCAAAGCAGTCTTTCAGGATCCGCGCAAAATGAACATAGCGAAGTTGTCACGACCCAAAATCCACTAAGCGTCGTGATGGCACCGGACACCACTGTCAGGCAAGCCAACACCAAATAACTAGTACTTTTTCGTTTTAATATTTTTGAAATCATTTCTTTTAAACGCTAAACATTAAATAATAAACTTCATTGAATAAATAATGATGTCTTTAACACATTTAAATATTGAATAATCCCATAGTCATCCCAGAACCCGGTGTCACAAGTGCATGAGCAATTTCTAGGAAAGACAAGATGTAATACAATAACTATCCGGAATACAAATTGGACAGAAAGGAAAATACAATACAGTAATCTGAAGGAGACTCTGCCGGCTGCGGGTCGCCTCGAGAGGTGCAGCACACCTAAGTCTCGGTATCAAACATGCCGCTGCGCATGACTAGGCCACTAGTCATACATGTGCCTGTGCAACAAAAATGCATAGCAAGTGTAGTATGACTACAAAAATAACGTGTACCCAGTAAGTATCCCGTCTAACCTCGAAGAAGTAGTGACGAGGGGTCGACTTGACACTTACTAGTGGTCCAATAACATCATAATATGGGGTTCAATTTAACATGATATGTAAAAATAACAACAAAACTCAGAACAAGAAGAGAGCTGGACAATTCTTTCATTATTATTAAGGAACCCCAAACACTTCCTTCATTTAAAACACATGATCTTTCAATGATGAATTTATACAAACTATATAAACGGTTTCCAGTTATATCATCACACATAATTTCCACCGAGGACGTTCGGCCCGATCCAACATGAATGTAAACTGTGCACTGCCGAGGGTCGGACAACGCGAACCATAGATGCATCTATTTCCCCGCTCGCGAATCATACATGCGAAGCGGTCAAATATAAATATAAGAAATTACCACGCTCGCGAATCATACCTGCGATGCGGTCAAATATAAATATAACATTAAAATCATATCTCTTTCTTAATTATTCTCAAAATGAGGGAAATTCGACTTGTATTAAGGAAATTGCCTGTCACGACCCCGGTTCGCCCTCCGTGAACAATCGTGAGGGCACCTAGTCTCTACGACTAGGTAAGCCTAAATTGCGGAAAAGAAACCAAAATTTTTGCGGAAGTAAAATAATTTAAAACAGAAATAAATGAAATAAACAGCTTTTAAGGGTGCCGCTCGGCATACATAATATTTAACTCTCAAAACTAACACATAAATCCAAGACCCGGAAACCCATGAATCACAAGCTAAGAAATACTACATAGCTCTAACTCCGGAATATCTAACAAGAACTGAAATACAGAAGGGCTAATACTAAACAACAAGAATAGAAAGAGACTCCTCGGTCTGCGGACGCGGCAGATATACCTCAAAGTCGTTATAGTAGTCGCCTCGCCTCAGGGGTGGTAGGACTGAGTCGAAGTACCTGGATCTGCACATGAAAAACATGCGCAGGAAGGGCATGAGTACACCACAGCGGTACTCAGT
>NW_017677877.1:3403-26446 GCF_001879085.1 Nicotiana attenuata
AAGTCTAATACCACTGTCCAAACTTGTACCAATCCTTAAAACACCTAAAACAACATCGAAACCTCAAATTAACCATGGATTCAAGCCTAAGAACTCCAAATTTCTAAAAATACGCTTTCGATCAAAAAGTCTATCAACCCTCGTCCGAATGACCTGAAATTTTGCACACACGTCACATTCAACAATACGGAGCTACTCCAACATCTGGAATTCCATTCCGACCTTCGAATCAAAATCTCACTATCGAACGGGAAACTTCAAAAATCTATCTTTCGGCATTTCAAGCCTAAATTAGCTACGGGCCTCCAAAACACAATCCGACCACGCCCCAAAGCTCAAAATCACCCAACGGAGCTAACGAAACCATCGGATTTCCATTCTGAGGCCTTCTTCACACTGTTACCGACTAGGGTCAACTTTCCAAACTTAAGCTCTCATTTAGGGACTAAGTAGTCCCAAAACTCTACTGAAATTCAAAACCGACCATCCTAGGCAATTCAAAATAGCAGAAATAAACACGGGAAAAGCAGTAAATAGGGGATACGGGGCGTAAATTCCAAAAATGACGAGCCGGGTCGTTACATCCTCCCATACTTAAAAATTCATTCATCCTCGAACAAGCACAAAGACATACCAGAAGTAGTGAAAAGATGAGGGTACTGGCTACGCACATCCTGCTCGGTCTCCCAGGTCGCCTCCTCGACCGGCTGACCCCGCCACTAAACCTTCACCGATGCAATGTTCTTTGACCTCAGCTTCCTAACCTGCCTGTCCAATATTGCCACTGGCTCCTCAACATAAAATAGATCCTTGTCCAGCTGGACTGAACTGAAATCCAACATGTGCAATGGATCACCGTGATACCTCCGGAGCATCGAGACATAAAATACCGGATGAATCCCTGCCAAGCTGGGAGGTAAGGCAAGCTCGTAAGCAACCTCCCCAACACGTCTCAAAATCTCAAAAGGGCCAATAAACCTCGGGCTCAACTTCCCCTTCTTCTCAAATCTCATAACTCCCTTCATTGGCGAAACCCGAAGCAGAACCCGCTCTCCAATCATTTAGGAAACATCACGAACCTTCCGGTCCGCGTAACTCTTCTTTCCGGACTGAGCTGTACGGAGTCTATCCTGAATCACCTTGACTCTCTCCAAAGCATCCTAAACCAAGTCTGTGCCTAATAATCTAGCCTCACCTGGCTCGAACCAACCCACCGGAGATCTACATCGCCTACCATATAAAGCCTCGTACGGTGCCATCTGAATGCTGGATTGATAGCTGTTGTTGTAGGCAAACTTTGCCAATGACAAGAACTGATCCCTAGAACCCCCAAACTCAATCACACGCGCACGTAGCATATCCTCAAGAATATGAATAGTGCCCTCGGAATGTCCGTCCGTCTGAGGGTGAAATGCCGTGCTCAACTCCACCCGAGTACCCAACTCCTGCTGTACGACTCTCCAGAATCGCGATGTGAACTGAGTACCTCTGTCTGAAATGATAGAAACTGGAATACCATGCAGACGGACAATCTCCCGGATATAAATCTCCGCCAACCGGTCCGAGGAATAGGTAGTACACACAGGGATGAAATGTGCGGACTTGGTCAACCGATCCACAATAACCCAAATGGCATCGAACTTTCTCAAAGTCCGTGGGAGCCCAGATGCGAAGTTCATGGTGATCCACTCCAACTTCCACTGCGGAATCCCTATCTGCTGAAGCAATTTACCCTGTCTTTGGTGCTCATACTTCACGTGCTGACAATTAAGGCACCGAGCTACAATCCCAACTATATCCTTCTTCATCCGCCTCCACCAGTAGTGCTGCCTCAAATCCTGATACATCTTCGCGGCACCCGGATGAATGGAATACCGCGAACTATGGGCCTCCTCTAGAATCAACTCCCGAAGCCCATCAACATTGGGTACACAAACTCGACCCTGCATCCTCAGTACTCTGTCATCACCTAAAGTCACATCTCGAGCATTGCCATGCAACACTTTGTCCTTGAGGACAAGCAAATGAGGGTCATCAAACTGACACTCCCGGATACGATCAAACAAGGAAGACTGTGAGACCACACAAGCTAGAACCCGACTGGGCTCCGAAAGATTCAATCTTACAAACTAGGTGGCTAAGGCCTGAACATCCATCGCCATAGGCCTCTCTGCTGCTGGTAAATAAGCCAAACTCCCCAAACTCTCTACCTAGCGGCTCAAAGCATTAGCCACCATATTGGCCTTGCCCGGGTTATACAAGATAGTGATGTCATAATCCTTCAGCAGCTCTAGCCATCCCCTCTGACGCAAATTAAGGTCCTTCTGATTGAACAGATGCTGCAAACTCCAATGATCAGTATATATCTCACAAGGCACGCCGTACAAATAATGGCGCCAGATCTTCAAGGCGTGAACAATGGCAGCTAACTCAACATCATGAACATGATAATTCTTCTCATGTATCTTCAACTGTCTGGATGCGTAGGCAATCACCCTACCATTCTACATCAATACCGCTCCAAGGCCAACTCTCGAGGCATCACAATAGACAGTATAAGACCCCGAAACGATAGGCAATATCAAAACTGGGGCTGTAGTGAAAGCTGTCTTGAGCTTCTGAAAGCTCTCCTTGCACTCTTTCGTCCACTGGAACGGAGCACCCTTCTGGGTCAGTCTGGTCATAGGTGCTGCAATAGATGAAAACCCCTGAACAAATTGACGGTAATAACCAGCCAAGCCGAGAAAATTGCGGAACTCTGTAGCTGAGGATGGTCTGGGCCAACTCTGCACGGCCTCTACTTTCTTCGGATCCACTTGAATACCCTCTCTTGAGACCATGTGACCCAAGAACGCCACGGAATCCAACCAAAACTCACATTTCGAGAACTTAGCATACAACTTCTTTTCTCTCAAGGTCTGGAGCCTATCCTCAGGTGCTGCTCATGATCCTCCCGACTTCGGGAGTATACCAGGATGTCATCAATAAAAACAATCACGAATGAATCAAGATATGGCTGGAAAACACTATGCATCAGATGCATGAAGGCTGCTGGGGCATTAGTCAGCCCAAATGACATAACAAGGAACTCGTAGTGACCATACCGAGTCCTGAAGGTAGTCTTCGGGATATCTGGCTCCCGAATCTTCAACTGATGATAGCCTAAACGCAAGTCAATCTTAGAAAACAAAAAACCTCCCTGTAACTGGTCAAACAAGTCATCAATACGAGGCAAGGGATAACGGTTCTTCACTGTCACCTTGTTCAGCTAGCGATAATCGATACACATACGCATAGAACCATCCTTCTTCTTTACAAACAAGACAGAGCACCCCAAGGTCATACACTGGGCCGAATGAAACCCTTATCAAGTAGTTCCTGCAACTGCTCCTTGAACTCCTTCAACTCAGGAGGAGTCATACGGTATAGAGGGATAAAAATGGGCTGAGTGCCCGGCAACAGATCAATGCCAAAATCAATATCTCTATCGGGCGGCATGCCTGGAAGATCAGCTGGTAACACATCAAGGAAATCCCGTACTACTGGGACTGAATCAACAGAAGGAGTATCCATAGTGACATCTCTCACATATGCTAGATACGCATCACAACCTTTCTCAACCATACGCTGAGCCTTATGGAAAGAAATAACTCTACTGGGAGTGTGACCTAAAGCACCCCTCCACTTAACACGCGGTATACCTGGCATGGCCAGTTTCACGGCTTTGGCGTGACAATCAAGAATAGCATAATGGGGTGACAGCCAGTCCATGCCCAAGATAATATCAAAATCAACCATGGTGAGCAATAATAAATCGGCTCTGGTCTCAAAACCACCAAGAACAACCAAACATGACCGATAAACGCGGTCCACAATAAGAGAATCTCTCACAGGAGTAGAAACATAAACTGGGGAACTCAAAGAATCTCAAGATACACCCAAATACGGAGCAAACTAAGAAGACACATAAGAATAAGTGGAGCCTGGATCGAATAGAACTGATGCATCTCTATGATAGACCAAGATAGTACCTGTGATGACAGAATCGGAGGCGACAACCTCGGTACGGGCTGGAAGAGAATTGTATCTGGCCTGGCCTCCCCCCGAGGGTGACCTCTACCTCCCCGACCTCCACCTCTGGCTGGGTGGGCCGTTGGGGTAGCAACTGGTGCTGGGACCATAGCCTGAGAACCCTGCGGGGCATGCTGGGGCTGAGGAGTCTGCGGAGGTGCACCCCTCCTAAGTCTGGGGCAATCCCTCACCATATGGAGTGTGTCACCACACTCAAAACAACCTCTGGGAGGACGTGGCGGCTGTGACTGGCTCTGGCCAAGTCTGCTGGACTAACCACTGGAAGCACCCCGTGCAGGAGGCGCACTAGATAGTGGAGGTGCATAATAAGGCTCCTGAGGCCTAGGTGGTGCTGGAATGCCACTGGCATCTGGAAGAGCTGAATGAACGGGGCGACCCATATGACCCCTACCATGACGACCTACAGCTGGGGCACGGGCACGGGCACCAGAATAATGGCCCGACTCTCGAGACGTCTTGGCCTCCCTCTCCTCTCTGTCCCTAGAATGCATACCCTCAATCCTCCTAGCAATGCTCACCACCTGCTGATAAGATATATCCATCTCTAACTCACGAGCCATGCTAGATCTGATGCTGGGAATAAGCCCCTCAATAAATCGGCGAACCTTCTCGCAAACCGTAGAAACCAAAGCTGGTGCATGTCTAGCCAAGTAAGTGTAACAGACAGCATACTCCGAGACAGTCATGGTACCCTGACGCAAATGCTCAAACTCCATGCGCCAGGCGTCCCTAAGACTCTGGGGGACATACTCCTTCGTGAACATATCTGAAAACTGGGTCCAGGTCTGGGAAGCTGCCTCATCTGGACAGTCTAACTCATAAGCACGCCACCACTAATGGGCGGCTCCTCGAAGCTGGAAAGTAGTGAAACAAACCCCGCTCGATCCTGATATGCCCATAGTACGAAGAATACGGTAGCAATCCTCAAGAAATCCAAGGGCATCCTCTGAGGCTAGTCATCTGAAAGTCGGAGGCTGATACTTTTTGAACCTCTCAAGCCTCTTCTGCTCCTCCTCTGAAGCTACTGCCCTCTCCTCGGGCTGAGCTAGGGCTATCGGCTGTACAGGAATAGCCTCTGGGACCTGATCGATATGCACTCACTGCTTAGGAGTGCGGGCGACGGGAGTCTGTGCTCCTCCCCCGGCCTGGGATGTCGCTGCAGCAAGGGGAAGCAACCATGCCTGAGCTAGAGTTGTGTACATAGTCATAAACTGTGCCAAGGTCTCCTGGAGTGCTGGAGTAGTAGTGGCAGATGCATCAGGTGTCTGGACTCCGACTGGTACTGCTGGTAGTACCTCGGCGGCAGCTCGCGCGGGTGCTCTGGCTGCACCACGAGCGCGTCCTCGGCCTCTACCCCGGCCCCGACCTCTGATGGCTCCAGTAGGGGACGCGGGTGCCTGGTCATCTCGAGTAGCACATGTCCTCACCATCTGTGAGAGAATAGAAGACAGAAGTTTAGAATTGTGATATAAAAAATCTTGCACGACAAGGGAAATCAAACGAAGTGGAAATTTCCTAACGGTTACATAGCCTCTCATAGATAAGTACAGACGTCTCCGTACCGAACAACGAGACTCTAATAAACCGACTTGTGATTCATGACTCCTATGAACCTAGAGCTCTGATACCAATTTGTCAATACCCCGGTTCGCCCTCCGTGAACCATCGTGACGGCACCTAGTCTCTACGACTAGGTAATCCTAAATTGCGGAAAAGAAACCAAAATTTTTGCGGAAGTAAAACAATTTAAAACAGAAATAAAGGAAATAAACATCTTTGAAGTGTACCGCTCGGCATACACAATATTTAACTCTCAAAACTACCACATAAATCCAAGACCCGAAAACCCATGAATCACAAGCTAAGAAATACTACACAGCTCTGACTCCGGAATATCTAACAAGAACTGAAATACAGAAGGGCTAATACTAAACAGCAAGAATAGAAAGAGACTCCTCGGTCTGCGGACGCGGCAGATATACCTCGAAGTCGCTATAGCAGTCGCCTCGCCTCAAGGGTGGTAGGACTGAGTCGAAGTACCTGGATCTGCACATGAAAAACGAGTGCAGGAAGGCATGAATACACCACAGCACTACTTAGTAAGTGCCAAGCCTAACCTCGGTTGGGTAGTGATGAGGAAGGTCAGGGCCTTACTGAGGTTAAATAAGATATAAGGTTTAATAGTGTGAAATAAACAGTGTAAATAAGTAAAACAGGATATGAAGGACAACAACAACTATTACAAAGGCAAGTAAAAACATAGCAAGAGAGTACAACTCAGCTCCGAGATAACAACCGGGGATCTCCCAAGATACCGTCCTGTAGTCCCCAAATATAAATATCATATGTAGTGGATCTCCCGGGTGCAGTCCCGTAGTCCAACTCATAAATGCGCGGGGATCTACTGGAATACCACATCCGTAGTCCCAAATATAAATACTCAGTACTGGGGAATCTACCGGGTGCAATCCCGTAGTTCCAATGTAAAAGTGCAGGGGGATCTCCCGGAATGCAATTCAGTAGTCCCAAAGTAAACATACAGGGGAGCTCCGGGGATACCGTCCCGTAGTCCCAAAGTAAATACACAGCAGCAACAAGAACTCAATTCAATCAATTTCATACCAAAGTCAGACAGCTAATTCTAACCTAGCATGCTTCATGTAATACAAATAAGGCAGTTAAGTCAAATAGAACAATTTAGTCAAGTAGACATGCTTCTCTAGACTAACAGCAGGCTAAATTTCCAAGTAATGAAAGTAAGAAAAGAAGGACACAATTCAAGGCTATTTTTAATGAAATAAAAACCGGATTTCCAACAATTAGTAGAAGTACACACTCGTCACCTCACGTACAAGGCATTTCAATTATCAAAATACCAATCCTAAGGGGAAAGGTCCCCCACACAAGGGTAGACAAGCCACTTACCTCGAACCGGCTCAAATGTCAACCCAAAACCACGTTCTTGCCACGAGTAACCGACTCCAAATGGCCCAAATCTATTCGATTAAATTTCATAACATAAATAACACTTCAAGTAACTGACTCTACAATTAAATTCTAAGCTATTCTTCAATTAATCTAATATTCCTCAATTCCTTTTGAAATTACGAAGTTCAAATGAAACCTTTTAAATATAAAATTCTTCAATTTCAACTCCTTTCAAAATATTTAATAAGCCAACTCAACCTTGCTCCCTCTCAAGGCAACAATGAGCATAAATCAATAACAATATCAACAAGGCATGATGTGAGACTAAAACTACCCGGACATAGGCATAACTAATAGCTATGTACGGACTCTCGTCACCTCGTGCGTACGTAGCCCTCACAAGTAGAAGCACATAATAATTTAGTTAACCTATAGGGTTAATTCCCTCTTACAAGGTTAGAAAGGAGACTTACCTCGCTCCGAAGTTCCATAACCGGCTCCATCGCCACTCTAGCACCTCAAACCAATGCCCAACGCTCCAAAACAAGACAAACAATGCGCAAACCAATGAAAATACACTCTAATACTCATAACAATTCTATTTATATAAATTCCCAACTCCGCTCGAAAAGTTGACAAAATCGCCCTCGGGCCTACGTGCCCGAATTCCAAATTTTTTTGAAGATAAAGATTACCCATAACTTTACGAACTGAAATATATATTTTGTTTCCAATTCCATGCCCAAAATCATGGTCAAAATCCAAGCATTTAACTCAAAACTAGCATAATCACTTACCTCAAGCTTGGTGGTGAAAATGGCACTCCCAAGTTGCTCCAAAATCGGCTCCCATGGAGGAAAAATGGTGAAAATGAGCCAAACCCTCATTTTTAAAAGAACACACTGCCCAGCCCGATTCTCGCACCTGCGGTCACTTGACCGCTTCTGCAGTTCCAGTTCCGCTTCTGCGGAAGCCTCCAACTGCCCCAGTCCACTTCTACACCGCCCAGACCGCATCTGCGAACACCCAATTACGGGAATTTCTTCGCACTTGCGGCCTCTAACCCCTTCACTTCCAGCCGCTTCTGCGGTTCACCTTCTCACTTCTGCGGTGAAGCTTCCGCAGAAGCGGTAACACCAGCAACCAGAACCCCCTTTAGCTCCTCCTTCAATCCAAATCGATCCGTTCGCCACCCGGAATCCACCCGAGGCCCTTGGGACATCAACCAATTATACCAACATGGCCTAAAACACATTACGGACTTGCTCGAGGCCTCAAATCACATCAAACAACGGCAAAAATCACGAATCACACTCCAATTCAAACTTGATGAACTTCAGAACTTCAAACTTCTTCATTCGATGCCGAAACCTATCAAATCACGTCCAGTGGACCTCAAATTTTGCACACAAGTCATACTCGACATTACGGATCTACTCCAACTTCCAAAATCAGAATCCGACCTCGATATCAAAAAGTCAACTTCCGATCAAACTTCTCAAAAACCTTCAAATTTCTAACATTAGCCAAATGGCTCCAAAATGACCTACGGCACTTTGAATTCACTTCCGATCGCGCTCCCAATACCAGAATCACCAAACAGAGCTATTCCCAGACTCGGAATCCCAAACGGAAATCGATAACACTGAAATGTGCTTCAACCGAGATTTATAAATTTCTTCCAAAAATTACTAACTTCCACAATAGGCGTCGAACCGCTTCCGGGTCATCCATAACTCGATCTGGACATACGTCCGAGTCGAATATCATCATACCAATCTGTTGGAACTTTCAAATCCCAATTCCGAGGTTGTTTACTTAAATTTTCAATCTTAGTCAATTCTTCCAACTTAAAGATTTCGAAATGAGAACTTTCTCTCCAAATCAACTCCAAAATTCCCGGAATTCAATTCCGACCACGCGTACGAGTCATAATACCTGAAGTGAAGCTGCTCATCGCCTCAAACTGCCGAACGATGTGCTAGAGCTCAAAACGGCCGGTCGGGTCGTTACACAAGTAAAGCTTTTAATATTGATTGCTTTAAAAATGGTACATGAAACTCGGATTCATTTTCTGTAATGTTTTTGGTGCTTCTCATATTGAATATGATATTTCTATTCTGGTGAGGCAATTGAGTGATAGAGAACGATGTAGTTCAACATAACGGAAAATACACAATGTAATCCCCCCCCCAAAAAATAATAGTCAGTAGATGTATATTTGGTATATTAATATACATATAAGAACATATTTTCTCTACTTCGATGCACCTATAAGTACTTGATATTATACTTCTCTACTTCTCTCTCTAAATTAACCCGGCGTATGATAGAGTGAACTACCGTACACACCACCGAAAAATGACGAGAGGGAGGCCGAGGACGATCAAGCAATAGGTGTTGAACTGATAATCGAAGCGGTGAAAACATGCTTAGGCCTTACTGATGCAGCAGTACAACAGCAGAAAATTGGGGAAAAGACTGATGCATGGCCTACGTTACCAAATTGGAAAGTGGACATTAACACTCCACCGGCCACAACTGGAATTGTAACGACAACAAAAAGTGACGGGCAAAACTCTGAATGCTCCTGTCGAAGGTAACTCCTAACCAAATTGAAATTAGGGATAATTTGGCGAAGGTAACTCCTAATCCAATTGAAAATTAGGGCTGAGAGTGACCAAGGAGAGAAGACGATAGGAGCGAGGAAGAAGCTAGACCTAAATGCGGAAGAGAAGGGAGACAAACCATGGGTAAATCTGTCTGCAGGAAATTAATTTGCTGCCCGAGGAATGAGCCTAAGCTTCGTAGCTTCAACGATTCACAATGGCGAGAAGATTGTGGAACTTTAACAGGCAGAAATTAAAAGAGGCATTGAGAAATGGAAGACATCATTAATCTTCTATGTTGTTGGAGACGATCCCTCAATTGGTGCTGTAGAAAGATTGATCGAAGTTCAGTGGGGATTTACAGCCAAACCTAAAATTTACTATCATAATGAGGGATACTTTGTTGTTCGATTCAATAGTTTTGAGGATAGAGACAAGGTGATAACATCAGGTCCACATATGATGAACAATAAGCCAGTGATCATTAAGGCATGAGCTGCAGATTTCGAATTCAACAATGTGATCCTTGAGACAATTCCACTATGGGTTAAATTGCCAAATCTCCCATTGCATTATTAGGAAACGGAAACTCTAAGTCGTATTGGAAGTGCTCTAGGAAACCCACTATACGCAGATGATTGTACCACACAAATTGATAGAATCTCGTATGCTCGTTTGCTGATTGAAATGGATGTCACTAAGGCCTTACAAAGTTATTTACACAAGAGGTACAGTATGACTGGGTGCCTGATTTTTGTTGTTCTTGCCTGCAAGATGGACATGATTGTGCAAAAAACAAATAAACTCAAGCAAGAAAAGAATTCAAGAAGAAGAATCAAAAGCCACGAGAGAGGAATCAGACCAAGTAATGGCTATGACAGACCAAACAACCACAGAATCAGGTGGTAGTGCTGAAACAGGGGATATGAAAGGGTATTGGACTATCTCAACAGAATGATCCCAAGGAGGTTGAAGGCTGGCAAGAAGCAAGAAGGATGTCTGCCAATAAAGGTACTAAGAATGCTAGCATAACATCAAATCAGGTGCCTACCAACAATGGATTTGGCTCATTGTCAGAAACTAACACACAAGCAGACATAGGAAGAGTAGCCAATGAAAGGCAATGTAGCTATGGCAGGAGTAAAGGAAGACCCCCATCATCTCAATATTCCAAATGAAGATTGTCACACCTCCTTTTTCTACCCCGAAAGGGGGTATAAGGGAGTTTTTCCAATTTAAGTGAGAATCGAAACAGGATTATTTATATCAAATTTAGAGTCGCCACTTGGGATAATTTACCGTGTCCCAAGTCACCGGTTTAAAATCTCAAATCGAGGAAGTTTGACTCTATTTATGGTCTGCGAACACAGAAGACGGGGTAAGCAATTTTTTAACCCGGGATATGGTGTTAGGCATTCCCGGGTTCCGTGGTTTTAGGAAGGTCGCTTTAATCATATACCTGGCTTATTAAATTATTTAATTACTTATTTTAGGACCTATGTGCATTTACCTCTTTTAATTAGGAAATTATCTTAAAATAGGTCACGCGTATGTCTACCCATTTGTTTGGCACGTCAAAAATCATGTCACGCGTACGTGTCCGCCATTAATAACGCTTTATTATTATTAAGAGAGTTTAGTCGAAGTTGCGCGAACGCATACTCCAATTTTGTTTTTGAGATCGTAATTATGTCACGCGAACGTGTACACAAAAATGATGGTATATTAAACGTGCCTAAAGCAAGGTACGAATATTCACGTTTAAACTAAGTTTGGAATTTAATATACAGCTAGGATAATATGCTAAGCCTTCAATTATTTAAGATAACTCTGGGCCAGCAGTAAGCCCAGTATCGCCTAAAGATCCTTTTAAAGGAAAATAAGTAAACTGGGCTTGAAATTGAGCCCAGGAATGAGGACAGACAAGCGGCCACAAAAGCTTCGATTAGGCCAAGTATCAGGCCCAGCTTTTTACAGGTAAGCCTTCAGTACTAGAAGCCCATTTTTTATTGCACTAAACAGAAAACTTAATGGGTAAAATTGTTGAAGGTAATTAGGTAGACATGGTGGTTCTGATTATTCTAGGATGAACTGAGCCCGCAGAACGCCCAATAAACCATTTGATCACAATCTTTTAAAGAAACAAAATGCTGACACTGCTTGGGCCCTCAAATTGAGCCCAGCACATGAGGAAAGGGTCCAGAAACCACGCCCGAGGTGATCCTGACCAGGCCCCCATCAAGGCCAATGCGTGGCCCAATTTCTACTAAGGCCGACTGACCCTCTCGAATATACTTGGTAACAATTACATAAATCCTGAAAATTAAATACTGACTAACCATACCAAAGAATAATTAAATCAAGTTATACAAAATGGATAATTAAATATAAATTTACACAACTCTAATCATAATAACTCAGCAATCCTTGTATCTAGTTAATTATCAGTGAGAGCTTCATAAAAAACATTCCGATCTTCTGCTAAGGCAGTTTACTCCAACCTTTGTGATTTTGTAATTCCGAAAAAAATAGTACTTGCATTTGCAAGGATAGCTACAGATCTAGCTTGCAAATCTGCATCCAACTTATCACAATTGAAAACAGATGAACAAAACAGTTAGGATTCAAATGATTATAACTTTTCATGATTTCAACACACAAGAAAAAATCAGAGAAAAGACATACCAATAACTTCTTTCAATATTATTTCAAGGAACTGAAGGTTTACTGAATCACAAATTTACAGCGACAAACAAACAAGAGCCAAATGTTACTAACATAAATCAGGCTCGTACTACTATTCAAACTACTACAGACTTCACTCAAGCATTGCATAACCAAACCAGAAATTAAAACCATCTTTGAACATAAACCATTGTTAACAAGATGAGGTAGAATAGGTGTGAGTAGACTCGAAACAACACTGCAGGCCAAACAAACAACACTGAAAAGACTTGATTTTCATATTGCACACCAAACCAGAGATTTGAACAACTAAACATGCTAATCTTTAGTAGTCAAACACAAGTGTAATATAGAGAAGATCATCATTTCATTGCATTAATTCGAAATAGAATAGGATTGGTGAGGGTTTACATACCTACAAGCAGAAATAACAGCAAAAGACCAAACAGAAGTATAAAACTCAAGAGTGAAATCAGCTACTGGGTACAACAACGAAGAACATCAGCAGTAATCAACAGCTTCAGTGTCAGGCCATATTCAGTTCTAGAACCTAGAAAAATCCTAGAGAAAGTTTCTAAGATTTTGCTCAAGAAGATCAGAAGGAAATAGAATTAGCTCCCAATGAAAGTAGATGAACTTCTCTCAGTGTTTTTAGGGTTTTTTAATCTCTGCCTCAAATGAGTGAAGAAAGGCTCTATTTATAGGCATCCCAAAATGCCATGTGCTGAAAAAGAATTAGGGAATTATTCCCTTCAGCCACAAAAGGAATATTTTAACAAACTTGGAGAGCTGGCTGTCCCTCATTGGCTTCAGCATTTTGTGCTAACCAAATGAGGCCAGCTGCCCCTATTTAAGAACCTTCCACCATGGTCTTATCCTATTTCATACTTACCCAACCTTCAAACAAACCCCTCAAGTTTTCTTTTGTTCATTTGACCCCTAGAAGTGTCTACTGATTTACAAATCAAACAAACAGGGACTGGGCACACAAAAATCATAATCCGAATCAAAATAACCAACAAGGTAAAATAATGCAATTTAACCTAAAGTACTGAGATTTTGAAAACCTAGGCTAAATCTAAATAGGTTTTTATAACGTAATCGAGAATTTATTGCTATGAAGGGGGAAAAGCCTATCTAACTCATCATCAAGTATATTTAAGTGATTCAAACTAACATTCAACAGACAAACAAACAGTGTATCAGAAAAATATAAGAAAAAGAAAAGATACTGCAATTAAACCTAAATTCATGCCATCTAAACAAAAGAAAAAGATAAAAGAAGAAAGATTGAATGAAAGTACCCAAAAGGCTTGGGACAGTCACAAACTCGGGCATCTTTGATGGGGTAAAAATGAACCTAAACTAACATCAATCGATTGCTCTCATCAAGAGCAATCGACCGATGTAAGTCATGGGTCCAAAGGACCGATCTCGCGTGCCAAAATCAGAAACCAGGAACAAAGTTAGGGTTCAAAAAAAAAACCAGATCCAAAATTAACGAAGCAAGGGCAGGGGTTTTGGGAAATCGACTTTAGTATAGGGTTCAGAGGTGTAATGACCCGGCCGGTCGCTCGCCAGTTCTCGGGCATTTCTAGACCAGTATTATGCATTATGACTTATGTAAATCGTTGGTTCAGGGTAATCGGAATGAATTTGGAAGAACAATTCTCGGTTTGAAGCTTGAAATTTGAAAGGTTTGACCAAGTTTTGAATTGTTTGTATATGATCTCAAATTGGAATTTTTATCATTTGGTTAGCTCCTTTAGGTGATCTGGGACTTAGGAGCGTGTTGGAATGTTTGTTGGAGGTCCGTGGAAGGTTTAGGCTTGAATTGGCGAAATTGAGATTTTGGCATTTCCGGTTGATAGGTGAGATTTTGATATAAGGGTCAGAATGGAATTCTGGAAGTTGGAGTAGGTCCGTTGTGTCATTTGTGACATGTGTGCAACATTTCAGGTCATTCGAATGAGGTTTGATAGACTTTTTGATCGAAAGCGTAATTTAGAAGATTTTGGAATTCTTAGGCTTGAATCCGATGCAAATTTGGTGTTTTAATGTTGTTTCGAGCGTTCCAAAAGTTGGAACAAGTTCAAATGATGTTATGGGATATGTTGGCATGTTTGGTTGAGGTCCCGAGGGCCTCGGGTGAGTTTCGGATGGTCAATCGGACCATTTCATGTTGTGAAAAATTGCAGAATTTCTGTAGTTGGTGCTGCAGGTTTTTGACCTTCGCGTTTGCGATGCGTGTCCCGCATTCGCGAAGGATTAAGGTGTGAGGCTGTGGAATTTGCCTTCGCATTCGTGAAGATGGTTCCGCGATCACGAAGGTGTGTGGTCTATGGTCATCGCAATCGCGAGTCTCTTGTCGCGTTCACATAGAGGAAGGGGGATAGCTGGGTCCCTAATACTTTTGTTCTACCCGTTCGCGTAGTAGAGGTCGCGTTCGCGACCTGTTGAGTTTTCTGTGATTTGCATTCACGTGGGTCTATCTGCATTCGCGTAGATAAATTTAGGGTGTGGGAAGCTTGTGCTTCGCGATAGCGATGAGGGTCCCGCGATCGTGATTAAGGAATTTTAAGTGCTGGGCAGAATGTTTTAAAAGCTCATTTCCGCGATTTTGAGGCTAAGTTCCTCCATATTTGGGCGATTTTGAAGCTTCTTGAAGGGAATTGAAGAGAGAATCAAGGGGGAACACTTGGAGGTAAGATTTTTGGACTCTATACTTGAGTCTTATGTGAATTCTACCTAATTAATCATGGAATTTAAGCCTAGTATTGAAGAACTAGGGCTTGTAATTGGAGACCTAGAATTTGGGATTTGAGGGGCCATTTGAGGTCCGATTTTGATATTCTTGATATGTTTAGACTCGCGAGAGGATGAGGATTCCATAGATGTTATTTTTATCGGATTCCGAGATGTGGGCCCGGGGGCCGGGTTTGGTCAAATTCAGGATTTTTGGTATAAATTGGATATTTTCGAGTGGGCTTTGTTCCCTTAGGATATTTTAGGTTATGCACTGATTGTGGCTAGATTTGGAGCATCCGGAGGTCGATTTGTAAGGTCAAAGGCATTGCGGGCTAGAGTTTGGACCGGATCAAGGTGAGTAATGATTTTAAATGTTGTCCTGAGGGTATGAAACCCCGGATTTCACATCGTGGTGCTATATTGAGGTGACACACACGCTAGATGACTAGCGCGGGGTCGTGCACTGTTGGGGATTGTGACTTTGTCCATCCCGAATGATTGTTTTACCGCGTATTTGATTGAAAACTATTTGTTATCATTATGTTTTGGGTTGAATGCCATATTTGGGCCCTGTGCTAACTATTTGGACCCTTAGGGGATTTTTACTGATATTTCCTCACGTTTTGACTTTAATCTTGTACTCAGTCATGTTATATACCATTGTTTTCATAACTCTGCCATGCTTACTCTGTTTAAATACATTAAATGATATTTTTAAACGACAATTGGACTGAGCATCATGTTTTACTGTTGCCCGAGGGGCTTATGAGATTCTAACTGAGTAAGGACGAGGGCCTGAGATATTGTACGCCACGAGGTGGCTTGTTGATTATGAGGTCGAGGGCCTGAGATTTTGTACGCCACGGGGTGGCTTGTTGATATGAGGCCAAGAGCCTATGTGATTATTCCACGAGATGGCTTGATATTGCGCTTGGGCCGTTGATAACTACAGATTTTGACGTGTTTCATGCTCTTTGTTGCTTACACTTTGATTATAAATTCTTACAAAATAGACCCAAAAGGCTCATAAGTTGTGCTTGATTGCAGGTTTGATCAACAAAGTGACGAGATGTCAAGTATCGGCTCAACAAGGAGTGAAACCTGCACAAGTATCAAAGACAAAGAGAACTCAGGACAAACTAGCCTAGTGCGGCCGCAGTCCACTTTGTGCGGTCTGCACTAGGGAGATTCAGAGAACTAGCAAATCAAGTGTTAAAGCAGTGAGGCTGCAGTGGAGATTGTGCGGTCCACACTGAAGACTCCGCGGCCGCACTACCATTCTACGCGGTCCGCGGAAGCCAACTTCAGAGAGATGTCCAGAGCCTATCATCAAGCCTATGCGGTCCGCGGTTGACTCTGTGCGGATCGCGCTAGCTGCCTCCACGGCCGCGGTCCATTCTGCGCGGTCGGTGGAGCCTGAGTTCAGAGAAGTGAATTTGAAGAGTCAAAAGCCTAGTGCAGCCGCAGTTCATTTTGTGCGGTCCGCACTGACCCCGCAGGGGTATTTTTGTCCAGTTTTTCCAGATTAGTATAAATAGAACATTTTTCCATTTTTAGGGCAACCAGTTATTATCAGACATTAGCTGCACTCGTGGGAAGCTATTTTGTAACCATTTTGGGCACTTTAACGTAGTTTTAGCAATTGAATCATCATATTTACTTTAGTAATTTAATATTATTTTTTTCTCTTCATCTATTTCTCTGATTTTATCTTCAAGCATGAGTAGCTAAACCCATTAGCTAGGGTTGTGGCTCAACCCTAGTGTGGGTAATTGATGGGTGTTGTGATTTAAGGTTAGATTGATTATGGATGTTTGTTATTTGGGTCAATTTTATGGTTTAATTTATGAATTAGTGATTGCAAACACTAGTTTGTGCTAAGTTGACTTGGCTCTTCTTGAGAAAGAGAGCCTAAGTCTCCAAAATTGACTCAACAAGGAATTGGGATGGACTCAAGAGATTTGATAGTTCCAATTAAAGGGTTAAACCTCGAGAGAGTAATTACCCAACTTGAACCCTAGTTGCTCGGGCATATATGCATACCCAATTGGTCTCGAGAGAGTCAATTGGGCAAAACCACTCTTTCTACCGAGAGGTGTAGAGTGGGTAGTGTTGAGTAACGGTTATAACATATTCCCCCAATCATGTCAATCGAGCCTTAGATGCAATTACCCGTCAATTAGCCACCTAGGTGAAGGTCACTACCCTAGTGCCCTTTAAACTATTAGATACCACTTGTAGCAATTAATATCTTAGCTTAATCTAGTTGCATTTTCAATTAGTAGTTTGATAAAAATACAATTATAAAGAAAATCCAAAAATGAATAGAAGACCAATTAAGAGCATACACGCAATCCTCAACTAGATAGATACTCTCGACTCCAGTCCTACCTATCTGTGGATTCGATCCCGACGCAAAATCGGGTAAAAGCTATTGCGACCCTCTCTCGCTACTTTTTAGTGGTGCGAAGTCGGCAGCGATCAACTTTTTGGCGTCGTTGCCGGGGAGCTAACGGTTTTGGCTATCTATTTAGTTAGTTTTGTGTGTTGTTCTTCTTTCCTTCTTTGTTACTAATTTGCGTGTCTCAATACTACAGGTACCAAAATGGCTTTAAATACAAATGACGCTCTTGGCAATGTGCTTGCGGGGGAGGAGGTTGAGGATATTGGAGACGATGAGGTGCCTCTTGTACCTCCCAGACCACGACGAGGCCGCCAGGCCAATGCTAATGACAGCGTTCCAGACCCTCCTCCGCCACCTCCAAGAGCGGTTCCTCAGGTGCTACCAAACCAAGGCTATGCAAGTGCTATTGTCCCTCCCAGAATCCGGGCGGGCAATTTTCAGATAACCAATGTGATGTTGACTTTACTTGAGCAACGTGGGTATTTCACGGGCGCTGCGGATCAAAATTCTTACAAACATCTCAAGGGGTTCGTGGATACATGTTGGGGTAGCAAGCAGACGAATGTGTCCGAAGATGCTCTTAGGTTGAGACTTTTCCCGTTCTACTTTGGGGAAAGGCATTGGATTGGCTAGAGAGACTCCCCAACCATTCCATCACAACTTGGGATGAGTTGGCGGATAAGTTTATTGCTAAATATTTCTCACCCGGGCACATGGCGGCACTTTGAGATGAGATATTGGCTTTCAAGCAAGAACCCACGGAACCTTTGCATGATATTTGGGGGCGGTTTAGCACAATGGTGAAAGAATGCCCAAACAATGATATGACCGAGGCGATGATTCAACAAACCTTATATCGGGGCATCAATACTACAAATCAATGCATAGTCAATCAATTGGCCAGGGGTAATTTCATGAAGTTGACTTATGACGAAGCTTGTGAGATTCTTGATGAGATGGCGGACACATCCTCTGCATGGCAAAGTAGGGCCAATGTTCCTCAAGGTGACCCTACGGTTATTCATTTGCATAAGGAACTACATGACCATGGATAGCCTATAGCGGAGTTGACTACTACTATGAACCAATTGGCTAAGGCACAGTTGCAACAAGTCCAAAACCCTCGCCAAGTGAATGCTATCGAAAGTGTTAATCTGCTTACCAACAAGAGAAGGCAAAGAAGGCAACAAAATCAAGGGAATTCTTAGCAATTTGGTGATGATTGTGATGGGTTTCATAATGATGGCTATGATGAGCAAAATGAAGAGGTACAGTATTTTAACAACTATCAAGGCAATAGAGGCAACTCTTCAAACCAACAATGGCGACCCCGAGAAAATTGGGGCAATCAACAACAAGGTGGTGGTAATTGGAACAATAACAACCATGGTGGTAATTGGGGGAACATCAATCAAGGCAACCAAGGGTAGTGGAATGGTAATAACAACAATTGGAACAACAATGGTCAAGGCAATTGGAACAACAATGGAAACCAAGGCAATCGGGGGCAAGGCTTTCAAAGGCCCCCGATGTACCAACAACCGAACAATCCGCCTCCATTTCAATCTCAAGGATCTAGTTCTTCTGGTAATGATATGGGAAGAATAGAAATGATGTTCGAACAAATGATGAAGAAGAACCAACATTTCGATGCTCAATTGGCTTCCCACAATACCTCTATCCGGAACTTAGAGGTGCAAATAGGCCAAATCTCTCAATCATTGAATACTCGCCCGAAGGGTGCTCTACCAAGTGATACGGTAGTGAACCCAAAGGGTGGGAACAATCAAGTCATGGCGGTTACAACACGAAGTGGGAGAGCGGTGACGTGAATGCCTTGAAACAAAAGCAAGTTGTTGATGATGATGTTGAGTTGCAAGAAAATGTGGTTCCTTTGGTAGTTGAAGATGTGGTTGATGACAATGTGAACAATGAAGTGAGGATTGACATTAATGAAACCAAGGTGGAAACTCAAGAGGACGTGAACCCGTCTAGGGAGCACATAATTGACATGCCGGAGCCGGTTGTGCCAAAAGCCAAGGCACCTTTTCCTAGACCACCTCTCCCCTATCCTCAAAGGCTAGCCAAGCAGAAAAGTGAGAATCAATTCAAAAAGTTCATTGACATGATGAAGAGCTTATCCATCAACGTGCCTTTGGTGGAGGCTTTGGAGCAAATGCCTGGTTAAGCTAAATTCATGAAAGATTTGGTTACAAAGAAAAGATCAATGGACTGTGAAACTATCAAGCTAACCCACCAAGTTAGTGCCATAGTACATTCAATGGCCTAGAAATTAGAGGATCCTGGTGCTTTTACTATCCCCTGCACTATTGGTAGTGCAGACTTTGCCAAAGCTTTATGTGATCTTGGGGCAAGCATCAATTTAATGCCCTTCTCAGTTTTCAAGACCCTGGGTATTGGGCCACCAAGGCCAACTTCCATGAGATTACAGATGGCAGATAGATCAATGAAGCGACCTTTGCGCTTAGTTGATGATGTGCTTGTCCGGGTGGACAAATTTATCCTGCCGGCGGACTTTGTGATTTTGGATTGTAAGGTGGACTATGAGGTCCCAATTATTCTAGGGAGAACTTTCCTTGCAACGGAGAAGGCATTGGTTGATGTTGAAGCGGGTGAACTAACTTTCCGAGTGGGGGATGAGAAGGTCGTCTTCCATGTTTGCAAATCCATGAAGCAACCCAATAGCATCAATGTGTGCTCATTGTGGACATTGTCACAGCTGTGATTGTGGATGACACAAGTTCTATGATTAACGTGGAGGATCCCCTTGAGGCCGTACTATTAAATCTTGATGTTAATGATGATGCAAGTAGAGTGGAGTGTGTCAACGCCTTACATGGGATGGGCTCTTATTCCTATGAGCCAAGAAAATTGTCTTTGGATCTTGAAAATCGGAAAACTCCACCAACCAAACCAACAATTGAGGAGCCACCGGTGTTGGAGTTGAAGCCACTTCCTTCACACCTCAGGTATGAATTCTTGGGCACTAATTCAACTTTACCAGTTATTCTTTCTTCTTGCCTTACTAACATGCAGGTTGAGGCCACTTTGGAGGTGCTTCAAAAGCGAAAAAGGGCAATTGGATGGACTCTGGCGGATATTCGGGGAATAAGCCCCACATTTTGCATGCACAAGATTATTTTGGAGGATGATGCAAGGCCCTCCTTGGAACATCAAAGGAGGCTCAATGAGGCAATGCCAGAAGTAGTGAAGAAAGAAGTGATCAAGTGGCTAGATGCAGGTGCGGTTTATCCAATCTTCGATAGCTCATGGACTTCTCTGGTGCAATGTGTGCCGAAGAAAGGTGGGATGACTGTGGTGACAAGTGACAACAATGAACTTATTCCCACTCGGACGGTTACCGGATGGCGGGTATGCATGGACTACCGGAAGCTAAACTAAGTGACCCGCAAGGACCATTTCCCTTTGCCATTCCACGACCAAATGCTTGATTGCCTTGCGGGGCGAGCTTTTTATTTCTTTTTGGATGGATATTCGGGTTATAATCAAATCTTAATTGCCCCGGAGGACCAAGAGAAGACCACATTCACCTGCCCATATGGTACATTTGCTTTCTCCCGGATGCCGTTCGGGTTGTGCAATGCTCCGGCGACCTTCCAACGATGCATGATGGCTATTTTCATCGACATGGTGGAAGACATTTTGGAGGTCCTTGTGGATGATTTTAGTGTGGTTGGTGATTCATTTGAAGAGTGTCTGGGAAATTTGGATAGAGTCTTGGCCCGATGTGAAGACACAAATCTAGTTCTCAATTAGGAAAAATGCCACTTCATGGTTGAAGAGGGCATAGTGTTGGGTAAAAAAATTTCTAAGCATGGGATTGAAGTAGATAAAGCCAAGATTGAGGTTATTTCAAGGCTTCCTCCCCCCACTTCTGTCAAAGGGGTGAGAAGTTTCCTTGGGTATGCGGGGTTCTACCGGCAATTTATCAAGGATTTTTTGAAGGTTGTGAATCCCCATTGCAAGTTGCTAGAGAAAGATGCTAAGTTTGTGTTTGATGAGAAATGCATGGAGGCCTTTGAACTTCTTAAGCACAAGTTGCCCACCACCCCGATCATTACCGCAGACAATTGGAGCTTGCCTTTCGAGCTCATATGCGATGCAAGTGACGTTGCGGTTGGGGCAGTGTTAGGTCAAAGAGTGAACAAAATGTTTCATCCCGTGTACTATGCAAGAAAGATTATGAATGAAGCTCAACAGAACTACACGGTGACGGAGAAGGAATTGTTGGCTATTGTGTTCGCCATGGAAAAATTTCGGCCATATCTTATGGGGGCCAAAGTCATAGTGCACACCGACCATGCCGCCCTTAGGTATTTGATGACCAAGAAAGACTCCAAGGCAAGGTTTATGAGATGGGTATTACTTCTTCAAGAGTTTGATTTGGAAATAGTGGACCGGAAAGGTAGTGAGAACCAAGTTGCAGATCATTTGTCCCTCTTGGAGGAGGAAGGAAGGCCGTGTGATGGCTTGGAGATTAATGAAACATTCCCCGATGAGCAAGTACTTTCTGTGTCAATGTATGATATGCCATGGTTTGCAGATATTGCTAATTTCATTGTGACTGGCATCATCCCGTGTGAGCTCTCTTCTAACCAAAGGAAGAAGCCCACACGGGATAGTCTGGACTTCTATTGGGATGAGCCATACTTGTTCAAGATTTGCACAGATGGTTTGATTCGAAGGTGTGTCCCGGAGGAAGAGCAAGTAAGTATTTTGGAGGCTTGTCATTCCTCCCCTTATGGTGGCCATCATGGAGGGGTGAGGACGGCTTTGAAAGTTCTGAGTTGTGGTTTTTATTGGCCAAACTTGTTCAAAGATGCAAGTGATCTAGTGAAAAGATGTGATCAATGTCAACGAGCGGGCGGGATGATGAGATGCCTCTGAACACAATTCTTGAAGTTGATATCTTTAATGTATGGGGTATCGGTTTTATGGGCCCTTTTGTTAGCTCATGTGGTAACACCTACATTCTTGTAGCGGTTGATTATGTGTCAAAATGGGTTGAGGCCGTGGCCTTGCCCAACAATGAAGCTAGGAGTGTGGTTTCATTTCTAAAGAAGAGCATTTTCATAAGGTTTTGTACACCCCGGGCAATCATTAGTGATGGAGGATCGCATTTTTGTAATAGAGCTTTTGATGCCTTGCTTTCCAAGTATGGTGTCAACCACAAAGTCTCTACGCCTTATCATCCTCAAGCAAGTGGCCAGGTGGAAGTGTCTAACAGGGAGATCAAGAGCATTTTGTCCAAAACTGTTAATGCCAATAGGACCGATTGGTCTAAAAAGTTAGATGATGCTCTATGGGCTTACCGGAACGCTTACAAGACCCCAGTTGGTATGTTACCATACCGTTTGGTGTTTGGGAAAGCATGTCATCTACCAGTGGAGTTGGAGCATAAGGCCATGTGGGCCTTGAGGAAGCTTAATCTTGAGTGGGATGTTGCGGCTAATCTTCGTGTTGTACAACTCAATGAACTTGATGAATTCCGGTTCCATGCATACTCTAGTTCGTCCTTGTATAGGAAAACGATGA
>NW_017677878.1:0-4656 GCF_001879085.1 Nicotiana attenuata
GGTGGGTTGGGGGATAGGGTGGGGAAGGTTGAGAAGGAGTTTTGAAAAATATTTTCCCTTCTCTTGATTAGGAAAATATTTTCATCCAATTGAAGGAAAATGGGTTGATAAGGAAAATGTTTTCCAGAATATTTAAACCAACCAAACATGAAAAAATTGGAAAACATTTTCCGAAAAATATTTTCCTTCGTACCAAACACACCCTAAATCTCTTTTACTGATAAATATAGATATTGAGGAATATTGTAGATATTGATTACTTCTGTATTAATGTCCAGAAAACTGGAGCATGGCTATCAGTGCCACAATTTGGAAACTGGGACCAAAAGGGTGCATTCCCAGACTACTCTATGGATTTCTCTAAAATAAGAGAGAATAGGAAACAAAACAAGAAAGACTTGTCAAGAGCCAGTTTAGGTAATGAGAAAGAGCTCATTTTTACTACCAAAAAGGATGTAAATTCAGGTTACTCTCCCCACAGTAATGATCACCATTACCATCAAAACCGCTGTCCCACTGTAAGATACTTACTTCTTTTCTTTTGTTTTATTTTATCCTAGTTCTTTTTAATGTATTTTTACCATCTTATTTTTGTTTAAAAATAATGGAAAAATGACATTTTATAACCGCTCTCAAAATAATAGCTGAAAAATATATTTTTTTTGTATGTATGTATGTATATATATATATATATATACACATTCTGTATGTTTTATTCAAATTTTATACACTTTTTCGGCTACTGAATGTAAATAGTTTATGCCGCGGACTAAAAATAAAAAAAAGCCCTTAATAATGACATAATTCTTGTAGTGTTTAGTTAAAATTGCAGCGATGTAATTTGGTACTATACTGCATGAATACAACAACAACAACAAACCCAGTTTGATCCCAACAGGTGGTGTCGGGGGAGGGTAGTTTGTACGCAAACCTTACCCCTACTTAATGTAGATAGAGAGGCTATTTTCAATAGACTCTCGGCTTAGGAAGGGCAATTTATACTATACAACATGAATCAAACAAGTAAATAGACAATCTTTTAAATAAAAGAGTATGGCTAAAGATGGAGTGGGATACGTGATGGGGATAATGACTTGGTTTTCTATGTTAAAATGTTGACCTTTCTGGCCAATAGATGGCATTGTATCAGATTGGATGACCTAGTAGTCTTCTATAATTTGTTGAAAATTATTTCTTATGAGCTTTTACAATTGTTTTTTTGATTAAAAACAGAGATTTGATCTGTTAGACCTAGTAGTCTTCTATAATTTGTTGAAAATTATTTCTTATGAGCTTTTACAATTGGTTTATTGAATAAAAAGAGAGATTTGATCTGTTAGTCTGAGTAATTTTAGAAACTCTTGTCTCCGATTTCATGGAGGGGAGCTTTCGCGTAACTGGTAAAGTTGCTGTTATGTGACCAGGAGGTCACGGGTTTGAGCCGTGGAACCAGCCTCTTGCAAAAATGAAAAATGCATGGTAAGACTACGTACAATAGACCCTTGTGGTCCGGCCCTTCCCGGGACCCCGTGCATAGCGGGAGCTTAGTGCACCGGAGTGTCCTTTCTTTGGTGTCCAATTTCATATACTACTCTTCTTTAGGGGCGGAGCTAGCCTTTCAGTTGCGGGTTCGGTCGGATTCAGTAGCTTTAGTCCAAACCCATTATCTATCTTAAGAAATCTATAGAATTATACACAAATTATTAAACTCTAAATTCTGGCTCTGCCTTTGCTCTTCTTTGTATTTACCATAGTGAAGTATGCAAGTGTTCATTTGTCTTTCTTCTGATGACAGAGGATGAGAAAGATCTTCAACTATTTCAACTGCTGTAGTGCAAAAGCTTGAAGTTCAACGGATTGATTTCTTCCAACTTGTTTGTAATGATAAATATAGCAATGTGATTTCTCCTATATATGTTTTGAGGGACTTTTCCAAGAAATAGGAAATGTTGTGGATTTTGAGATTGTGGTGATTAACAAAATGTTCCTATGGTAGAGCAATGAAGTAATTAAGGAAAGTATTTGTTCTAGCTAGTAGTATGACTTTCTGTGAAGGAAAATATTCTCAAATCTTCCAACTGTACTTTTAGATTGTGGCTAATTTGACATAAAATCTAGAAGTATTTGAAAATTAATTTTATATATTTGAAAACTACGTATAAAAGTATTATAAGTTATAATAATTAAATAAAAAATAATAATAAAACATAAAAAAAGTATGGTTAAAAAAATAATTGGATTGACTCTCAAAATCAAAACGCCGTTAGGGATGGAGGTAGTAGAAAGGTTCTCACCTAGTCCAATCCACATCTGGGTTAATGTTGTCCTCCTTTCCTTTTCATTTAGTGTAATCACCAGTCAGAGGGTCAACAAATTTTTCATTGGCAACAACATTCTAGATTTACAAAATTTGAGTTTCATTCAATAATTGGTGGTATTTTTCACATGATATTAAAACAGCTATTTTCATTTCAAATACATACATATATGCTAGAAGCGGACCTAGGATTTGAAGGTCGAATCTGCTTTGTATAATAGTGCCTACTATTAATATATCTCTATTTTCTAAAGTCATATATATATATATATATATATATATATATATATATATATATATATATATATATATATATATATATATACACGTGGAATTCCCATGTAGCGAGACAAGGTGGGAACCACGTGGAATTTTTTTTCAAACTTTACGGTGCCGTGACGAGTCGGAACCTAAATGTTGTCTTTTGGACTCAAAATACGGTAACATATGGTGGGAAACAAACTTAGTGACCCAAATATAATAAAACGCAGTTTCCAAACCACGTTTTACCTGAAGCTGATTGGACGTTAGTTAAAACGTGGTTTCAAAAGGACATTTTCATAACGCCTTACATGAACCGCCGCTTTGGCCTCTTTCAAAATACCGTCCCCTCCCTTCCCTCAACGTTCAAAAACCAGAACCCCCAATTTTAAAATAGAACAGCGGTCCCCCCCCCCCCATACGAGCATTAAAAAACCTCGAGTGGACCCCACCCGTCCCGTAAAAAGTAAATAGTGTTGGTCCCACATCCTAGCTAAGGCCTTCTTTCATTGTGGTTGCTCGTTTCGGACTAAAATCTTCAATTCTTCAACATTCCAAAAAACATAAATCGAGGTATTCTAATTTAATTTTTTTCGAAACTCGTATAAAAAATGCATATTAGTTGTTTTACATGTGTCCTATGTTGTATTGTATTTTTTTTGCGATTAAACTGGTATGTTATTTTTATCCGGACTTAGATATTAGTGTGCTAAAAAAATATGTAAAAATTGAGAAACATTATTATTTTTTAATAAAAATGTTAATAAGTTTTTTTTACTGTTGTATATGTATTTTCGTGAATGTTTTGTGATTAAATGTATTTGTTATTTTTTATCTGGTTTATATTATTTATTTGTTTAAAGACTAGTAATATAGTGCCCTTTTAGGGTAGTAAAATGTAATACCTTTTAGCGTAGTAAAATATAGTGTCTTTTAGCGTAGTAAAATGTAGTGCCTTTTAGCGTAGTAAAATGTAGTGTCTTTTAAGTAGTGCGTAGTTTCCTTGTAGTTTAAGTATCTCTTATACTCAAAAATATGTCAAAATAACTGATAGATCAAACAAAAACTCTGTCCATTTATAGTCAACATATAATTGGTGCTACTGGGCCGCAAATATCGAGCCTAGAGCCCATATGTGAATATTTAATAATTAAATATTGTATCATTATAAAAACTAATTATTTAATTTACAAACAAACATATAAAATTATAAAACAAACATATAAAATTATAATAAAACTAACACATACGAGAATTCAGCATATAATTAATGTGGTTTAATTTACAGTAGACGACATGGAGGTGCCGCCTATTCATCCCGGACCTTCCAGCGATGAGCTACTGTTGTTACAGGGCGATCATAGGTCCGTTGCAACAGACAGGTGAACCGTTGCCATAGAGGTATTGGAACGGTTTGGCAACCGTTACATACGCTGCCGTGCCAATAGATCTAGAGTAACGGTTCTTGCAATGGTTTTCTAAACCGTTACTGTAGGGTATCTATCGCAACGGTTTTCCCTCTGCCTAAAGCAACGAGTATTTCTTTCCAGTTGCAACGGTTAACAACCGTTACCATAGCGTTTACAGCAACGGTTGGCAGTCGTTACCATACAATTTATTGCAACGCTTATTTGCAGATATCGTAACGGTTTCATTATGATATTGGAACAGTCTTATTTCTTTTGCAACGGTTATAACTACCTATTGTATTTGTTTTTCGCATATTTTGGAACGATTTGTAAGACGTATTGGGACGGTTTTCAAGACCTATTAGAACGGTTCTAACTACCTATTGTATCAGTTTGTCGCACATTTTGGAACGATTTGTAAGACCTNATATATATATATATATATATATATATATATATATATATATATATATATATATATATATATATATATATATATATATATATATATATATATATAATAATTTGTAATAACCTGGAATTTATATAAAGAAAAAGATAAAACACTTCATAATCTATATTGTCTCCATAAAACCAAAATGTTTTAGCCCAATCACATAAGTTTTACATTTCAACACTTCAAGAGTTAGAGTAAGTTTCAAATGTTGA
>NW_017677878.1:6752-15321 GCF_001879085.1 Nicotiana attenuata
GCTGCAATTGTTCACGTACTGCTTGTGATGAAGAGATATTTACGAAGAAGGAGAGGAAGATGCAATCTTGCAAGAATGTCGCGCACATGCAGCAAAACAAGGAGATTTGCCTAGCGGTTTGCTAAAAAAAAAAAAAAAAATATCATGGGACAGTACTAAATTTTACCTTGTAGGTATCAGAATTCCAATAATTGAGAAGATCCCTAAATTGAGATTCAGGAACATCAATCGGCCTATTCTCCATTCGAAGCTCGTCATTCTCATAGGGTTTATAATGGTCATTAAATAATTGATTCTTATACTTTCTCCAAGCATTCTGAATTGAATCAAATACCCACCTTTTTGCAGCATCATGAATGTCATATTTTCCCTACGAATTTGGTACAGTTAGGTTATTGTAAAAATATGAAATATCTACACTGAATATTGCAAAATTCATACCTTGATATATTTCCACATATCTTCTTTTGTTTCAAGTTTCCTCCAATTAAACACATTAAGAGGATAAAAGGCCGCATTCCTTGCCAATGTGCCGAGGAAACTACCCAACTCTGCTACAACATCAGGAGTAGGACCTATGGGTTGATTGTTCTCATTTAGCACAATTAGCTTGTGCTCTTTCCTACCATGAACACTTGGCATTAGAGTTTTGCCTCTTTTTCTTTTCTGGCAGAAGCACCTGCATTAATATTAAGTAAGAATAATAACCATATATCCCATCAATATTGTTTTTTAGTTTAACAAAATGAAATTTATATGTTATTGCCTTGTTCCTCGGATTGTTCATTTGTTTCATTATTGGAAGAATCCTCAAATTGTTCATGTACCGTTGGTGAAGTACGAGTGGTGGAATCCAGTGGCAGTTGCTGCAATTGTTCACGTACTGCTTGTGATGCAAGAGAGGTAGAGTTCAGTGAATTTTGCTACACTTGTTCATGTACAGTTTGTGCCGGAGGAGAAGGAGAAGGCAGAGGCAGTTGAAACAATTTTTCTTGCACTTGAGCTCCTAATCGCGGAAGTTGTTTTTCAATTAAATTCATCTGATGCTTGTCATTTGTCCTTGTAGCTTGAACAACTCTTTTTGTTTTCAACGATAAAACTTTTTGGTTCAGCAAAGATGCAAGTGATCCGGCTGCAATGCAATTTTTATTTTTTTTTTTTTTACTTGAGTGCCCTTCCTGATTCATGACTATTCAAATTCCTGTCAAATTCAGAAAATTAAATAAGAAATAAGTTTATTTGATATAAGTAATGCTAGCAAGAATTTCTAATATTGTGAATCCAGTTGTGCAAGCCTATGACAAGCTGGCTAGTGCTGCAGCTATATTGTCATTAGGTACAGGTGCAAAGAGTATTGCTGATTGTGCTGAGGAATCTGGGCTTTCTGAGAAAACTCTAATTGCTCTTAAGGTACATTAGAATATGAAAATTTCATCTGGAGGTGTACAGGCTAATACTGGATTTTTAAAACATACTGCTGCATTGAAAACTAATACTGCAGTGTATGCAACTGGGGATCAAGTTAGGCAGGGGGTGCAATCTAAGATACGACTCTTGAAGGAACAGGCTACTGGATTGGAACAACAAGCAAAAGAAACAGAAGTGGGAGGTATGCAGGCTGCTCAAACAGATGCACAAAATAGTTCTCCTGGTAATCTTGATCCAAATGCACGAACAACACAGTTAGGATAAGACAGCACACAGTTCCAATACTCCAACGTTACAATTTTCAAGTCCACATGTGGAAAAAATTATTAAAGATGCGCAAGCCGAAATGCTAATGACTATCAATATGGTTAAACAACAACGCAATCTGGGCAGCAGCAGCATTTAGATGTAAACAAACTTGTTGCCAATCGTGAAAATAATCCAGAACAGCAGCAGCAATTAAATAAAAACAACACTGCTCCCAGTTGTAAGGATCGACAGGAAGCAGCACTAAATCCAGAACAATAACATCATATTGAAAGCAATCCAAAATTAGTTGAGCAAGCGCAAGAAAAGGGACAACAACTGTTCCATCGAAGACAAAGCTACTGTTACATCAAGTTACAACATGACTTCCACCACTTAAGTGGTTTATAAGTTAGAATTATATTAGTTGAGTTAATAAAAATAACCAAAACAAAAGAGAAAGGAAGAGACACAGAGAGCCAAAAAAATGGAAGAATTAGTGGTTTGTGATTAGTTTTCCACCTTGGATGAATTTCACATGGTCATCGAACTAAGCATTAATAGCTCGGTGGTTATAACACTAACTTTTTTACCTCTTTTTTGTATCTCAAATCATTTTTCATTATCAGCTAAGGTAGACTACAGATTTTCAAAATTCATTGGAAATTTTTCAAAAAGTTCTAGCAAGAGGTAATGATATGGTATGATCTAAGACAAATTTTCAGCATGTATCACTAAGTACAACTCACATGAAGCAATCTTACAAAGATCTGTCATATTCAAGACTACAACCAAACATGATAGACACCAAAATCTTTTCCTTTTCCGGACGTACATGAAGAAAGCTACTGTTCATCGATGAAAGAAAGCTACTGAAAATAACACAAAGTGTCATCGAAGTGCATGAACTTCTTAAGAGAGTAATGAGTAACCAAAGTGAAGCAAATCAAAATTCATTGAAGAGAACTTCTCAAAACATGAAACAAAGTGCAGTACACTACTGGAGCCAAAAAATTAAATTTAGATTTGTGACGACCCAAAGGGTCATCACCTACTTCCTCATCCATTCCGTGCTTTCGAGGCCTTAAAACCTCATTTTTACTTGCCTCGATTTGCGTGCGCAGTCCGGGCGCGTAGCCGGAAAGCTTTTATGTTGAAATATGTGAATTCCGTGAAAAATTTGAAGAACTTTGATATTAATATGATTATAGTTGACTTTGGTCAACATTTTTGGTAAACGGACCCGGACCCGAGATTGGACAGTCCCGGAAGGTCCGTAGAAAAATATGGGACTCGGGCATGTGCCCGGAATCGAATTCCGAGGTCTAGAGCCCGAGATATGAATTTTTCCGTGAAATTGTTTTTCTGAAATTTTTAAGGAAAATGGAAATGAAAATTTATTAAAAGACTATGGTATCAGGCTCGTATTTTGGTTCCGACGCCCCGTACAAGTCTTAAATATGTGGTAAGCACTTTCTGTGAAGTTTGGTCGAAATCGGACGTCATTTGACGTGTTTCGGACCTAAATATCTAAAATTTGAAGTTTATGAAGTTATAATGAAAAAAAAATCATGTGCTTTGAGGCTTGATTCTATGTAAATGATGTTATTTTGGCGATTTGATCGCACGAGCAAGTCCGTAGGATGTTTTCGAGGTTGTGTACATGTTTGGTTTGGAGCCCCGAGGGCTCGGGTGAGTTTTGGATAGGCATCGGATTGCATTTCCTCATTTTTGAAAAGCTGGTATTCCCCAGTTCTGGTATCTTCGCATTTGCGAAGAAGTACTCGCAAATGCGAAGTCGCAAATGCGGCAACTCGATCGCAAATGCGAAGAAGGGGAAGTCTGGGCCGGATCGCAAATGCGATCATTCCTTCGCAAATGCGAAGAGGGGGAAATGGGCTGGGGTCGCAAATGCGACGCCCATGCTCGCAAATGCGAGAGGGCCAAGATCGCAAAAGCGATCGATACTTCGCAAATGCGAAGTCTGTGCCCAGGCCCAGTGTTCGCAAATGCGAACCAAGGATCGCAATTCCCAGCCCTGTCTTGTTCGCAAATGCGAACCAAGGCTCGCAATTCCCATATCCGAGACCCAGCAAATTTTATACTTAGTCGAATTTTCATCACTTTTCACCATTCTTTCAAAACCCAAACACCATAGGCGAATTTTCAAGAGCAAACTTCATCCCAAATCACTTGTAAGTTGATTTTTACTCAATTCTTTCAATCTTTAACATCATTAAACATGTTTTCCACTTGAAATCAAAGATTTTCATGGGTGAAATTGGGATTTTTGGGTAGAACTTAGGTTTTCTTAAAATTGGGGATTTGGGCCTCCATTTGAGGTCTGATTTCAAAATAAAACATAGATATGAACTCATGGGGGAATGGGTAACCGGGTTTTGGTTCGAACCTCGGGTTTTGGCCACGTGTGCCCGGTGGCATTTTTGGAATTTTTGGGAAAAACTTGGGAAAATCATTTTTATGCATTCAAATTGATTCATATAGTGTTTATTAAAGTAATTGAATAATTTGTGATTAGATTCGAGCAAATTGGAGTTGGAACCGCGAGGTAAAGCGATAGTTGAGGATTAAGTGGATTTCAAGGCTTTGAGGTAAGTGTTTGATCTAACCTTAGCTTGAGGGATTAGGAGTTGTGTCCTATTTGTTATGTGTATGTGATCGAGTACGATGTATAGGCATGGTGACGAGTATCTATACACTGGTGTCTAGCATGACCGTGAGTCCTTATNACCGTGGGTCTTTGTTTGTACTTGTTTTTGAGGTAATTTGGAACTCTTCCAAGCTACAACATGTTTTTCTCCAAATGTGAAGAGTTTGAGGATAAGTTGTGAAATATTAATACTTTGGAGCATTGGCTCGAGTGATAAATACCATTGAGTAAGAGATGAACGTATTGAAAAGAGTTGTGATTAATCCCTTGCCGGGATGGTTTGATTACAGTGAGTATTGCCCTTGCCGGGTTGTGAAAGATATTGTTATTGTTCCCTTGCCGGGACTTGGTTGTTATTTGTGTTATTCCCTTGCCGGGATACTTTATATTACTTGTTTATTCCTCTTTCCCGTTTGGTTGTGACTGTTATTTGGGTGAGGAAGAGTGAAATTGCACGAAGGGTCATTCCGTGCTATTCTTGATTATATTTGCACGAAGGGTCATTCCGTGCTATGTTTTGACTATTTATGCACGAAGGTACATTCCGTGCTCTGAATTGATTATATTTGCACGAAGGGTCATTCCGTGCCATGAGATGAGAGCTATGTAAGGGAAAGAACGAAGGGTGATGCCGTGCATTTTATTTGATTGCTTTGGGTGAGATTGAGAGTAAAAGCACAAAGGGTGATGCCGTGCAACTATTGAATTTCTTATTCTTGATAATTATTGTTGTGCCATGTTTCTTAATTACGCTGATGAACTTTATATCCAATTTGTACTCTCCCCATAGCATGTTTCCCTCCCTTTTAACTGTTTAGTTTCGGTATTTTCTTTCCTTTTATTGCATATTTGTATATAAAAATTGTACAGGTTGGTTTGGTAGTCCTGTCTAGCCTCGTCATTACTTCGCCGGGGTTAGGCCAGACATTACCAGCACATGGGGTCGGTTGTGCTGATGCTACACTCTGTGCATTTCTTTATGCACAGATCCAGGAGCAGCTTTTGGACAGCAGCAGTAGGATTCTTATCCGGGAGCTATCTTCAGTCCTGGGACTCTCGAGGTAGCCTAGCTGGCGTTCGCAGGCCGAAGTCCCTTTCCTTATTTCAGTTTGTTTTCATTGTACCGAAACAGACATGTGTATTTCTTTCATTCAGACTTGTTGTAGTATTCTATAGTAGTCCGTGAGCTAGTGACACGAGATTTTGGGTAGGGATGTGTTTCAAACTTTCGCATTTTTATATCTTTTTGTTAAACTTAAAGTCTTCCGCATTTCTTTAACTGTTGTTAGTATATTATATTGTTGAGGTTGAATAGCGAATGTTTAATGTATGGCTGGCCTAGCTCCGTTAGTAGGCGCCATCACGACGCCCGATGGTGGGAAAAATCCGGGTCATGACAAGATTTCTTAATGACGAATTCACCTACCTCTATCAAACACAAATGAAGAAATCTGATTTCCTGATTTGCTGATATATATTAACGTCACCAAGAGCTGCTAAAATACTAGAAGATCCCAAATCCTGCAAAATTGAACCATGTTAGACTAAAATACTAAAGAAATAAAAAATTATTAAAATTATATAAACAAGAGTAATTATAAAATATTGATAAAAAATATTATTACTCGCTCTAAACATAATATATTTAAAACAATATAAGAAGTTTCTTCTTTAATCATCTGATTCCATCCAGTCCCAATCAGTATCATCAAACTCATTCTCCTCTTCCGATGTTTCTATAATTGTATCATGTGAATGTTGTGCATTAGATGGAATGTCAACGACATCAACAGGTAAATCGTTTCTTGAGCAGCCAACGTCAACATCAACTAATCCACTTAAGGAACCAATGTCATCATTAGTCTCCCTCCAAAATGCGTCTTCAATATTGGGGCAATTCTCTTCCTCTAAATCATATAAATCAACAGGGACTTTATTCCTTGCATAATAAACATCTTTCTCAACAGGATCCTCCACATAAAAAACTTGATAAACTTGTGATGCTAACACAAAAGGGTCATCTGTACTACATAATTTCTTAAAGTACACACGGGTTAACCCATATTCATCTATTTCATTACGAAACCAGTCGCATCTACATAGTACAACACTAAAACAACCCCAATAATCAATCTCAATGATATCCTGAATAGCTCCATAATAGATAACCTCACCATCGATGGGATTTTGGTCCCTAGAGCTAGCAAAGCTATCGGTTGTTGCTAATAAAGTCACTCCACTGTTTTAAGACTTGCATCGGGAATCTCGTTCTACAGTATGAAATCGATATCCATTAATGAAATATGCAGTATATCTTTTGGCGATCGCATTAGGCCCTTTAGCTAGCCATCTTACATAATCGGGCACTTCAATATTTTTAACTTTCTCAGCAAACCAATTGTTGAATTCCCGACTATGATTTCTTGCTCTTTCCCATGCATTTGATCTACTGCGATTACCAATTAAATTCTTGTGTTCCCTGCAATCATGAATATTTCAAGATCAATCATATCATTAAAAATGAAGTATAGAATAAGTACTATATAATTTATCTTACTCGATAAACTTTTCTACTTGTTCATCTCCAGTATTGAACAGATCATATCGATGTGCTTCATAACATAACTGTGGATCCATGTGAAAAGTATTTTTCTTCTTACTTCCAATTGGATGGCCTATAACAGGGAATATGGATGACAAATTTTGAGGGCACTCATCATCTACAATTGGGTATCAATTGAATCTTTTCTTCACACTGTCATGTAGGTATCTTGAACAAAAAGTCAAACACTCTTCTGCCAAAAATCCCTCTTGCTATCGATGCTTCTGGAGAAGATCGATTACGAACAAATGCCTTGTATTTACATAAGTTCCTCTCAATGGGATACATCCAACGAAGATGAGCTGGACCCCCAAGCTTAATTTCATTCACCAGATGAATAGGCAAATGTGGCATTATATCGAAATTGGATGAAAAATCTTTTCAAGCTCCCAATTTATTTCAACAATTTCAAAGTTCATTTTTTCAAGATCTCTTCGCCTTATGACCTTACTACATATAGCTCTAAAAAAATTACCCAACCTAATCAAGGCCAATGAAACACTCTTGGGCAACGTCTTTCTAATAGCAACCTGTAGCAAGTAATGCATTAAAAAATGAGCATCATGACTCTTGTACCCTGATATTTTCATCTCCCTCACGTGCACGCGTTCTGAAATATTTGAAGCACAACCTTTTGGTAACTTGGCATTTTTTATGACAGTACAAAATAAACTTTTCTCTTTTGGTTTCATGTAGAAGCAAGCTTGAGCCAAACTCACTGTTCCATCATCATCTTCTCTTGGTTGAAACTCCTTTCGTATCCCCATTTCTTGTAAGTCATAGCGAGCATTTACATGATCCTTTGACTTTTTTTCCATTTCCAATAAAGTCCCAAGCAAACTGTCACATATATTTTTCTCGATGTGCATCACATCAAGATTGTTCCTCAATTTGTTATGCGCCCAATATGGCAATTAAAAAAAATAAATTTTTTTTCCACGGACTCTTGTTATCCCGAGGTATTTTCTTTTTGCCCTTTCCAAAAACATTGTTGAATTCAAGTAGCTCTTGAAACACTTCTACACCCGACAATGGAGTAGGTGCAGGTCTATGTTCCTCCTTACCATCAAATGACTTCTTATCTTTCCGCAAAGGATGATCATGAGGCAAAAATCTTCGATGGCCCATATAACACATCTTATGACTGTGTTTGAGATATAGAGAGCATGTGTCATAATTACAAGTGGGGCATGCCAACCTCCCCTTGGTGCTCCATCCTGAAAGCATAGCTAATGCTGGAAAATCGCCAACTGTCCACAGCAAGGCTGCACGCATTTGAAATGTTTGCTTTGTCTCAGCATCATATGTTTCTATCCCAGTTTCCCATAGTTCCTTCAATTCTGCAATAAGTGGTTGTAAGTACACATCTATATCATTTCCTGGAGATGAAGGACTTGGAATGATCATTGACAACATGATATATGGCTTCATGCAAATCCATGGTGATAAATTATAGTTCATTAACATGACAGGCCACGTGCTATGAGAAATGCTCATGGTTCGAAATGGGTTGAAACCATCACTTGAAAGACTCAACCTAACATTACGTGGATCTTTGGAGAAGTCGGGATGTAGAGAATAAAAATCCTTCCAAGCTTCTCCATCAGCAGGATGCCTCAAAT
>NW_017677878.1:15486-22313 GCF_001879085.1 Nicotiana attenuata
AGAAGACCCACAAACAGAGCAATTATTGGCCTTTGCATTGTCATTCCAAAATAGCATGCAATCATTAGGGCATGCATGATTTATCATAATGAAGACCCAAATCTTTTATCATATTTTTAGCCTTGTTGAAAGACTCTGGCAGCTTAGCAAAGGGAAATGCCTGTCTTAGCAACTCTAACAAGTCTGAAAAGGCTACATTACTCGACCCATGCAAAGACTTAAACAAGTACAACCGGATGGTGAAACTCAGTTTATTGAAGTTTTCACACCCTGGATATAATTCTTGTTTCACTTCCTCTAATAATTTAAAAAATCTCTTAGCATCTTCAGATAGAGCCTCTCTCATCCCTTCTTGTTGTATCGGCTCGCCTTCTACATTTCTGAATGTATCATGAAGTAATCCATCAATATCATCAGGCATGTTAGAACCTTCATCATTATTGCTTTGACGAGGTGTAATTCTAGAGGAAAACCCTTCACCATGGAAAACCCATTCGGTGTAACCATCAACAAAGCCATTAACGAACAAGTGATCCTCCACCACATTTCTATAATGCCAATAGCAATTAATGCATTTTGTGCAAGGGCATAATATTTTATTTCCTTGGGAAGCTCGTTCAAATGCCTTATCAAGGAAATCATTCACTCCACGAATATACTCATCCGTCCATCTTATGAGATGCATCCAACTTTTATCTACATTATCCATGAAAATCCTATACGACAAAAGTAAATCAACACAATTAACTCAATAAACCAAGGTACGTACTAATTTGACTTTGACCAAAGCTTAAAGGGGATGAACTCAAGGAGTTACAAATAGTAAAGCAATTCTTGCACTGAGAAAGAGCTATAAAATCATTAGAGAAGAGATCCGTTCTTAGTATCAACGAAAGTTCAAAATAAACCACAAAAGGTGTTCACATGGCACATTTTTGATAAGTACAACAACAACAACAACAACAACAACAACATACCCAGTATTAACTTCTACAAAGCCATGATTTCAAACAAAACAAAGCCATGATTTATTTGCATACACTATAAACAATCAAAGAACTAAGCATTTATATTTCTAATTAATTTCCATTATTTCACATATTTTATTTTATTTTAGATGTGACAGCTTACTTATAACTGTTGATTATGTTTGGGATCGATCAAATTTTAAGTTGGTGATTTGTAGCGACTTTTGACCTAATTAAAGAACGCTTTGAAGCTAATTTATGTCTATACTGGCTGAGTTTGTTATCTTTTTTTGGTTGTATTATTGTTTAATCACTAAGGTTATATTGTTTAATCCTAATTTTGGTTTGGCCATGTCCTACCTTTCTAACTCTAATTTCAGCCATTCTTGGCAAAACTCAAAACACAATTAATTCACTTATAATGGCATTTCCAAAGACAACAATACTGGACACCTAAAGACTAAACAATGACTTCAACATCCACTATATGTTATCAGGCCGACAACTCAGAGCTGAGAAACTATTTGATTATTAGAATAAAAATATCAGGATTGTGATAAAACATCAAAAGACTTCATTTTTCTTCCTTCTAAACCAATTCTACTGCAAAACTTAACAATAAAGAAAAAAAAGTTTCTTTCATTATTAATCTGAAAGAGGAAAAACAAACAAAAAATTAAATCTTTAACATTATAGGTCTCAAGAAACTAACACAATTACAAAAAGAAAGGACTTTTGAAACTCACCAGTCCCAACAGCTTCTTAAAAAGCAGGAGAAATGGATTCTTCAAACACCAAACTCGAGGAAATTGTTAAGGAAAAAAGCAAACAGTCACCTACAAACAGAAGAGTTAAATCTTAGTTATAGTAAAAGCTTCAGATTGGAGAAAAGTTAAATCTTGAAGCAGATTTTGCAATGAAGAAAAGAAAGTTTCTCGGTAAGAATGAAGAGTCTGTTAAAATATTCAAGCTTCTAAATCTTATTCTTTTATTTCACAAAATTACACTACCAGAAAGTTGGGATTCATTTCTGCAAAAAAGTAACATTAATATTGAATACAATGCTGCCTAGATATACATTGTTTCAAGTTCAAGTCTCTCTATGGTGAAACATCACGTGAGCATGTAATTTTTGCCTCGTTTAAATTACTCCTATAGAATCCTTAGAATTATGATTGTTTCTTTATTATTTGATATTTAAGAAATAATTGCATAATTGTCGTGTTTATTTGCATGTGCATTTTTTTTAATTTAGCATAATTCATTTAAAAAATACAAAAATACGCATTGCATTGGCATTTAGGACTTAATTTTACATTTTTAGATTAATTAGTAATTAGCGTTTTACGAAAATACAAAAATAAAAAAATTGATATTTTGCTTGATTTTTTTTAAATTTTAGCTTTGAATTTTCTTAGTTTTCTTTAAATTGGTAGTTTACTAATAGTTTGATTATTAGTTCTAGCTTAATATAATTAGGTAGGTTAGTTTAATCTTTTAGGTTTAATTTTAGCTTTAATATTTGAAAAAATAAACAAAAGAAAAAGAATTAAAAGAAGTTGGAAAATTGAAGAGAAAAGGAAAATAAAGAGGGTCTCTTTTACTTTAGATTTTGGGCTTATTTTAAACGAAAATCGAGTCCAAACCCCTCAAATCCATTTGAATTCTACCCAGACCCAATTGTATTACCAAGTCCGGTCCAGCAGATGACCAAACGACGTCGTTTCTTAGCCCTTTAATCGTGACCGTTGTATCTCATCAATCCAACGGTCCGGAGCTAACTAGGATGTTTGGTATTTAAGTGTTGAACCCCCCTACCCCTCAATCGTCTCTTTCTCACCCCACTTTCATCAGAGACGACATCCACCGGCTCCGCCCTAGACCGCCGCCGGAAATCGCCCCACGGCGGCGGCGATCATCCAATAACCACCAAATTTACACCATAACACCTCCTCATTCTCCTCATCACGAATCTGATCTTCATTTTCTTCAAATCCCATCCTAGCCCTTCGAATCTCGAATCAAAGATTCCGGCCAAAACCCTAACTCCTCCAAATCCAACCAAAATCACACCCCATGGCCTCCTCGACCCCCTCTTCCCAAATACCGAACCAAAACCATTCAAATCCAGGTCTAACCCTTCAAATTTTAGATATAGGGTTTTCGTTCAAAGACTGTTCGAGTTTCCAGGGTTAGCCGGTGTCCGAAAGGGTTTTGAAATTATGCTATGTGTTTGTTCTTGGCAAGAACAAACACATAACATTATTTAAAGACCAGATTCGAAATCAATCAAGTTAAAGCTAAAAATCAGTGAGTTTTTGAATTTTTCTCTTGGTTTTGTTATTTGAATTAGTTTCCCCTCCATGATTGATTCCTTTTCATGATTAATCGATTTAGGTTTTGATTTTTGTTTTTGCTTACCAATCCGTTTAGAGTCAGTAATTGATTTTGTTTTTTCTCTGTTCATATTTGTTCGTTTTCATTTTGGTTGAGTTCTAGTTTTCTGATAATTGATAGCACGAACCTGTTCTTTTAATTTGGTTGTGTTTGATTCATAATTTTTTGTTTACTTGATAATAAATAGCTTGATTTGGAATTTTATCAATTTTGGTTCTTAAAATTCTGTCCAATTCATAGTAGTAGTCTATAATGACGTTGATTAGGATAAATTCAAGTTCAAATTATGATAAGATTCCTATTTGGTTATAGCTGAAAACTTCCAGCCCCTTTGTTTGGTTAACCATAGTCACTTGACCAAGTTTAAGAGGACTAAGGTTAGTTATGACATAGGTTTAGTAATTTTTAGGGAAATTTAGGGGTAGTATAGGTATTTCAATTAGGGAATCTCTGTAGTAACTGAAAATAGAACTTCCTAGAACCTTCTAGATGGGGTTCTAATTAAATTTTAGATAATTTAGTGGTCTAACTTGGGCAATAAGCCAACAAATAGGGGACTAACTAGCTAAAAATTGAAAAATAAAAGAGGGACTTAGGGGGTAAAATAGAAATCTGAAGGCAGCCCTTGTTTTGCCTATAAAAGGCATGCCCATTGCCTTGTTTCATAAGTTTTGGAAATCTGAAAAATTCACAAAAAATTCTTAGAAGGCTAGAGATCAGAAAATTTGAAATTCAAAACTCAAAAGCTTAGAGAAGCAGTGATAGATCTGAGATCCCAAATCAAAAACCAAAAAAAAAAAAACCAAAACAAAAAAAAAACAAAAAAACCAAAAATATCTTAAACCTTGAAAGATGAGAGCTAACACTAAAATTCAACAGAAACTCTATTGAATCTGAGAGTCTTCGAGCTGTTGGAGTATAGATTTTAGATTTTCAAGCACTGATAGGTCTGAAAATTCAGTAGCTGAGGTTCAGAAGTTCCTAGGGCGATTTTCGAGTTGTTTTTGGTTTATTCAAGCTGTTTTGGGCTGTTTGACTGGTGCTGTTTGTGTTAAAATATTTCCTGGGCTGTGCACTGTCATTACTGGGTTCGAAATTGGTCCAAAGTTGCTGCTGATTGTTGTTAACTGCTGCTGACTCTGCCTTCTTCTTCTTATTCTGCCTCCATTCTAGGTACACATCCTGAGCTTGTCCTGATGTAACTCTCCAGTTGGAAATGGAATGAAAATGCTGCATTGATTATTTTGTTGATTCTCCCTTTGAACGATTTGTTGATTTGTTATGTTTCCAGCAATTTCATGACTTAGCTAAAACTTTATCGTATTAACTGCGGACTGTGAACTGTAACAGGATTCTATGTGTTTGTTTCAAATTAGCAATTTAGATAGGTTCTATAAGCTAGTGCTAATTCGAATATAGAAAGTGTTTGGGCTTCATCAGTGCCTACCACTGTATTCTGCGTATGAATTTTACTCTAAATTCTCCTTGCTAGATTTTCAAATCTCAATTGTATGAATTGACTAGTTGACCTGTGTTAGCATGTTTCTGTTAGTTTAAGGGATGATGGAAGTAATCTGGTGTATCAATGCATTAATTCCTATACTTTAGCTTTTTAGGAAATTGATTAAAATTTGGCATCTGAGGAAATAAATCCAATTCATGCACATGTATATCATTACTTGCTTATCCACTAATCACCGAGTGAGATTCAAAAAAAGCTAGTCTATGGATTAGATTAACGTTAATTGACATCGGCATAGAATTAGATAATCAAGTTTGGATCTCACAGTCATGTGTATATCTCCGTTTCTGTTGCTGCTTACTTTTTGGGGCATGAAAACCAGGCCTAATGTTAGGCCCAATTATTTGATGAGGAGTCAAAGTATTTTCAGTCTTGGACCAGTGCATTCGGCAGTCTGTTAAGGACATACCTCTTCAAATTGGGCCTGTATCCAAGCCCAGCCATTTGGACAGCTTTTATAAAGCTGAAGGCATTTTCACTCACTCTTGGGCTGGTTTTAAAGCCCAAAATGCTAAAAGCCCGAATTTCTATTTGAAATCATTAGTTTAATCTTGCAATGTAGTTTTGGGCCTTCCAATTTAAGTAGCAAATTTTAATTAAGAGTTTTCCCTCTTGTTTAAATTTGGACTTGATCTTGAGGCCCGAATTTCATGAATGCTTTTAATAGTAGTTCACTAATAATGTTAAATAATTAGGCCTTTAGAGACAATCTTTAATCGAGAATAATAGACCCTTTTAGGATGGCCTTTAAAATAAATGAGGTACGCCGCGCCAGATAAAATCGCAAATTGCGTGGCCCTCTTTAATTACTTCATTAAAATACTTAGAAATCGGGACGTGCCATTTAGCGAATTTTCATGGCCTCCTGCAAAGTTAATAACACGTTAGTCACTTTAGGCGCGTTCTTTAATAATTTTACCTTCTTAAATTCGGGTGTGCATTTCATGTGACCCAAATCCAAATCCCGAAACATTGAATAAAATATGTCGAGGATCCGGGTGCATTTCATGTGACGTGATCCAAAAATATGTTTTAATCGACGTTCAATTTCCTAAAAATTAATTAAAAGCGGTAAATAATTTTAAAAATTGCACCATAGGATGACATGTATTAAAATCAGATTTTTAGCCAATTATAATAGTTTAAACGACCGTGCTAGAACCACGGGATCCGGGGGTGCCTAACACCTTCCCTCGGGTCAACAGAATTCCTTATTCAGAATTTCTGGTTCGCAGACTCCATTCGGGAAGTCGAAATTTTCCTCGATTTGGGATTCAAGATAAACCAACCGGTGACTTGGGACACCAAAAGCACAACCTATCCCAAGTGGCGACTCTGAATAAATTGAATAAACAATCCCATTTCGAATAATATCACTTTAATTGGAAAAATTCCCTTATACATTATCCTTTCGGGGTAGGTGTGTAAAAAAGGAGGTGTGACAGCTCTGGCGACTCTGCTTGGGATACGAACCCAGAATGTCGGTTCAGGGTTCAAGAACTCGAGCTTAGAGTAGCTGTTATGATTGACTTATCTGATTTTCCTACATGTTCCATGCTAAATGTGCTAAATGCTTTACCGCTTTGATATTTGGTGAATTGTATATATAAACTGCTACGAAACCCTTCCTCTTTCTGAGTCTTCTACATCATGGAGAAGGGTGCACTTCGTGTGACTTCTCTTCTGTTTAGAGTCTTATCCCATTTTAGAACGAGGTTCGGACAAGTTGCTAAGCCGGCGGAGCTTCTGTATCCCCGGTACGCTGGCCCCCCCGGCTCGAGTTGTCCGCTCGGGTAAGCCAGGTCTAGAACAATAAACCTAGGTTTTAAACCTAGTATAACAAAGCCTCATGCCGGATCCCTAGTAGGAACGTTTGTTTGCATCACGTGCATTTGACTTAGGGGACTTAACACAGGGGTTGGGTCCGTCTAGGACAGGTG
>NW_017677878.1:22617-26443 GCF_001879085.1 Nicotiana attenuata
TTTTTTATCTTGAGTTAGCTTGGTTGGCCCCGAATTATGTTGATGAGGGGTAGGTTGATTCGATCGTTATTGAGCTTGCTAGTGATCTAAGGAGTGCTATGAGTTGCTTTTCGGTGTGTTGAGACGTCATGATTTGTTGGATATGGGCACATGTAGTGCGGTTCTATTGAGGATTCATAGAGAAAGTCGAGTGGGAAGAGTAATTGAGTGTTGCTCGGTAAATGGAGTGTTGGCTATGACCTATCGGGTTGCGTGTCGTATGTTATCTGTTTCACCGTGGGTGTAATGAATTGCTTGGGTTCCAGACATCAAATTGTGCGTGGCTGTCTATTTCGAGCATAGTGACTTGAGGTGTTTCATGTGTAGCAGTGTTGCGACAGGATCGCGCATTGTAGCGAGGCTACGTGGAGATATGACCTTTTGGGGTAGATTCAGGTACTCTATTTCTATGATGTGAGACGGGGTCTCAGCCTTGTGTTGTAATGGTGTTGATGAGCTTGAGGTACAGCTCTTTCGGTTGAGTCATTTGTCCTGATTTGGGTATGTTCAGACCGTTCCTCATTGGTGTGTGTATTATGCAAGTTGTGTCTTAGGCCTGCATTGAGGTGTCATGTAACCAGAGTGGTGTGTTGGATTCGAGGTGATCGTTGGAGTCATTAATGAATACGGACAGATTTGATTTCAGCTTGTTAGAAGGATAATATTGAGGTTCAGCCCAGAAATCTATTGTGGTATTAGTCAAAGGGGAAGCGGCTTCATGGATGGTTGATATGAGAAATGGTTACGATTTATAGTATGTTTCATTTATCGTTGGCAGTATATGAAAGTGTTGGAATAAGACTTTAGATGATAAGAGGTTTTCTACAGGTATTTGGTTGTTGTGGGCGACTGCTGTGAATAGAGACTACCGTTTCAAGTGTTTGGATTATGTGGTATATCATATGATTTCACCTGAGGTTGCAGGTATGGGTTATTACAGTTGGTGCGGGTTTATTCTGGGTATAGATGTGAAGTTCTGATCTTGTGTATGATTTCGGAAAGTGCATGTGGTTCACCAGTTTATGGTTCAGATGGACTGTGAAATTTCAGCTATATTGTGTTATCGGACCTATGCGAGGTAGGGTGACGAGGGATCACCCCGGGTATATGTTTGGTAAGGTCATTCACCTATTGGGTTGCTTTTAGTACAACTTTGGGTACGCTCGAGGACGAGCGTTGGTTTAAGTTAGGGAGGATGTGACGACCCGACCCGTCGTCTCAAGTGTTACTGCTCCGTTTCTCCCATTTTATGCTTCTTCATGTTTCGTTATCGGTATGTGGTGTGTTAGAGTTGATTTGGATTGGTTTTGATAAGAAATGAGACACTTAGTCTCTTTAAGGAAGGCCTAAGTTGGAAAAGTCAACCGGACGTTGACTTATGAGTTAGAAGGCTCGGATGTGATTTCCGGTGATTCGTTTAGCTTCGGGAAATGATTTGTGACTTAGGAGTGCGATCGGAATTGATTTTGGAGGTCCGGTGTAGAATTAGGCTTGAATTGGCGAAGTTAGTATTTTGGCGAATTCCGGTTGATAGGTGAGATTTTGATTTGAGGGTCAGAATGGAATTCCGAGAGTTGTTGTAGCTCCGTTAGGTGATTTTGGATATGTGTGTAAAATTTCAGGTCATTCGGACATCGTTGGTCGGGTTTTTGATCGAATGCGTAATTCGGAAGTTTTAAGAAACTTAGGCTTGAATCCGATGTGATTTGATGGTTTTAGCGTTGTTTGAAGTGTTTTGAGCATTGGAACAAGTTTGAATAAGGTATTAGGATGTGTTGGTGTTTTTGGTTGAGGTCCCGGGGGCCTCGGGGTGAATTCGGGTGGTTAAACGGAAGGTTTTTGGAGTTAATTGCAGGTTCAACCTTGCTGGTATCTGTTGGTTTCGCACCTGCGGTCAGTCACGCTGAAGCGATTGGAAGATGCATAGAAGCGGAAGTCTTGGCCCTTGCCAGATTCCGCAGGAGCGGAAGGAGGACCGAATAGGCGGTCTCGCAGGAGCGGAATTTGGAACCCTGGTCAGGTTCCGCAGAAACAGAACATTGGATCGCTGAAGCGGTCCCGCAGATGCGATTGGGGACCGCAGAAGCGGAAGGTTGCCTTAAGTGAAAGGTCCGCAAAAGCGGACGTTGACCGCATAAGCGGAAGCCGCAAAAGCGGTACTGGATCCGCAGAAGCGAAATGCCTGGCAGTTAAGTGAAATTAATCATCTTCGCGAATTTTTGAAAGAACAACATTTTGGACTTCGGACTAAGGAGATTTTGAGCGATTTTTGAAGAGGGTTTCGAGGGCTATCATCAGGTATGGATTCTTGGGCTTAGATTATGTTATTATTGTGTATAAACATGAATTAACACTGAAAACCCAAGGAATTAAAGGGTAAAAATGGGGTAAGTTAGGGTTTGAGAATTTTGATGTAAAAATAGAATTTGGAGGGTCAAACGAACTCCGATTTTCGTGAACTTTATATGTATGGACTCGTGGCGAGACGAGGAATCCGGTGATGTAAATTTCGTAATTTTTCGAGAAGTGGGCCCGGGGCTCGAGTTTTGCTAGTTTCGAGATTTCTGCTATTTCTCGATTGTTTTCGATTGGGTATTGTTCCCTTACCATATTGTAATGTATTCGCTCTGATTTTGGTTAGATTCGACGCGCGTGGAGGCCGGTTTGAGGGGCAAAGGCGTCGAGAGCTAGAGATTTCACCGGTTCGAGGTGAGTAATACTTGTAAATGATATCCTAAGGGTTTGAAACCCCAGATTTGCACATCATAGTGCTGTATTGTGGTGACTTGCACGCCCGTGTTGGTAGAGCACCACTGGGGATTGTGACTTGGTCCGTCCCGGTTGTTGATTTTAGTGCGTAATTGACTGAAACCTACTTGATGCTATCATGATTTGGGTTGATTGCCATGTTTTGGGCTTCGTGCCGATTATTTGAATCCTATAGGGATTATTATCACTGTTTTCACAAAACTTAGCATATTAAATGACTTCAGTCCTAGTTAAACACTGTTTTGAAATGTGCAGTCATATTGTTAAAGTTTAAAGACTTAAATTGCATTTTTCTAATGTTTTGAGTTAAAAGCTATTACTTGACATTGCCCGAGTGGCTCATTTGCATGTTCTGGACTGAGGATGGATCGGGCTGCACGCTGCAGCGATACTATGATGATATTGCGCTTGGGCTGTAGGAGCCCCTTCGGAGTCTCAACCGCCACAGTGAGCGCGGGTACCCAAATGGACCGGGCTGCGAGCCGCAGCAGTCATGTGCATTGCATTGCATTCATGCATCGGTTCCTGTTTGTACTACGTGTCATGACATTCAGCACTCTCATTTCATTGGCATTCATGCTACTTCTTGCACTGTTTACCAGACGCCCTGGTGTTAATTGTTAGTGGAGTGCTGTGCCCGAGGGGCTGACTTATGTGCGGACTTGCAATATCTTAATACGCATTCATTTGCTTGACTGTTGGAAAAGGATATTTTCAAAGGAGTATTTTAAACTGACTCAGATATTTTCTAAAGGATTTTTCACGGTTTTTACTGTTTTCTCAAGGGGTTGTACTGTCCTATATAGCATGATGGAGTGCTCTTACGTGATTTCTTGCCTCTCAGTTATTATTTACTCTTATTACCACTGAGTTGGAAGTACTCACTTTACTCCCTGTACCTCGCGTGCAGTTGCAGGTATTGTTCACCCGTTAGCGGGTTGTTAGCTGATTGAAGGTATGGCTATTGTAGCTGAGTAAGGTGACCGCCAGCGTTCGCGGCACCGGATGTTGTCTTTTG
>NW_017677879.1:0-716 GCF_001879085.1 Nicotiana attenuata
ATGTTAGCAATGGTTCCCTCGTAGTTTCTCTTCATTTTTTGTACAACTGGGATCTTTCCTCAGTCTTCTTTGCCCATTGTGTCGAAGTCTTGCTATGTTCCCCTCGGATTTCTCCAATTCTTCCTGACAGTCCAAGACTTGCTTCTTTAACCCTTTTATCAATCTCTCGTCGGATAGACTTCTTTCTTGATTCCTGGCATCTATTTTCATTTATTGAATTTGGGCCTTGAGAGCTTCATTCTCCTGGGCCAATGTCTTTTTATCACCTTCATCGGCTGCGGCTTGCAAGTTGTTTTCAAACCGAAGCTCCTGAACCTGTTTTTCCAATGCTCCTATTCGGGCCATGTACTCCTTTTCTTTGGCTAACCAATCCCATTGCACCTGGGCCTCGTTAGTGAACTGTTGTACATGTGGCCTTTTGGCGGGTCTCTCAGGAATTTGAATTCTTTTACCAAACCAGACCAAGTATTTGGGATCTACCTCGCCTCTGGCTTGGTCCTGTACTATAGTCTTAGGCTCAAGGTACCTGCACTCATTCCATATCTTTCGGATTCTGCCTTCACGGAATACAGCCTTCGGGCCTAACTCGATGACTCGCCCACTCAGGTCTTCATCATTGTGCACTGTCTGGAATCTTCCAAATTGTCGCAAAACTCGGTAAGGAGCATAAGGTTGTATGCTTCGAATACCCATCAAAAGAATGTAAGAGACCTCTG
>NW_017677879.1:4074-18309 GCF_001879085.1 Nicotiana attenuata
TGATAAACTTACACATGGAATTATCAAGGCTAATAACAGACCATAAGTTTCAACAGTCTCTAACGACTCTACACATGGAATTTAACTCATGACAAACTTAACAGTCTACAAGCAGTCCTAGTCTGTCCAATTTAATTACAAAACAAATCGCAAACAGTCCTGATTAATACACAACAGTGTTCATATGAATATAAGTCCAAAGCAAGCCTAACTTACACTAGATGAAACATATATCACTAATACCTATTCAGCTATAGACATACAACAATCAAATGAAAAATGTATCAAGAGGCAAAGCTTTATTTTATTCCACTTCATTCCAAAGGCTACATCAAGAGGAATTTGAGACATGTACCTGGATTTGAATGAACAGAGGAAAAGGAGTAAGTCACACAGTATTAGACAGCAATCAGCAGCTCAAATCAGCAGCAAACCAAACCAATTTCAGGGCCAAATCAACATCACAACTTCCAGGAGGGAGTAACAGGAATCAACAACAACAAAACAACTCAAAATACACTGGTTTGACCTCAAATTTACTCAAAATTGAACTAGGAATTCTTTGAAACCTTCAGCAACCAGAAGAGATGAGAGACAATGCATAGAACTCAAAGTTAATTTCAAAAAGTGCAATGGAACAGTGTTTTGGATTTTTACTGTATTTTTTCATTTATTTTTGGATTTTTTGGGCAGAAATTCAGATCTAGAAGAAGGTTTCCAGAACTGGACTTCAGATTTGAACTTCTTTTATTTTGAAATTCAAATCTGAGACTCAGATTTGTAGAGATGGATTTTTAGGGGGAAAATTAGAAAGCTTGAAGTTTTTTGGGAATATTCAGAGGTGTAAACTTTTTTTGGGGATTTTTCAGATTGTTCAAAACTTGTGAATGAAGGCAAGGGGGTTGCCTTTTATAGGCAAATTTCAGGGGGAAGCTTCTAGATCCCCTTCACACTTTTTCCCTCTTTTATTTTTTCAGATTTTATCCCTTAGTCCCTAACTTACTGACTTGTGTTTCAAGTTATCTTACTAAGTTTCCTAGAATTCTAAATTGAACCCCATTCTAGAGTGTTCTAATTCAGTTACTGCAGGATTCTCTAATTAAGGAATACCTACACTACCCTTGAATCCACCCTAAAATTACTAACCTAGTCAAACTAAACCCCCAACCCCGTTAACTTGGTCAAAACTGACCATAGTTAGTCAATCAAGGGCTGGGAATATTCAGCTATATCCAAACAATTTCAATTATAAGAAAAACCCTAAAATTAAACTAATAAATCAATATAACTAATCAGAACTAGCAATTAACTCTAATTACATTGTTACAGGCTACTGAATTAAACAAAAAATCTAAGAACAACATTAATCATGCTACTATCAATCAAAACAAAAATTAAGACTCACAAAAAAATAGAATTAAGTGAAAAAGTATGAACATCGAAATAGCAATTAAAATTTAACAGAAGAAACCAAAACTTGGCAAAGAAAAAGAAACAGTAGACAAAACCAAGAACAAAAAGAAAACAAAAAGTGAAAAAACTTACTGATTTTGATTCAACTTCGAATCTGGCAATTTTCTTGGAATTATTTGGACTATAACCGTCCTTAATCATGTGTTATCATGAGAAAACACATAATTAAGGGCTATTATAGCCCAGAACTCGTTAATCCCCCAATTTGCAAAATTAGGGTTTATGGCCCCAATTTCGATCTAAAATTCGAGGCGCTTGGGGAAGATTCGAAGGCTATGGGTTATGGATTTGGGATGAGGGGTGTAAGGAGGTCATATGGTGTTAATTTGGCAAGGTTTGGAGGTGGCGCCGCCGGACACGGCGGAGCTGGCGGCCACTGTTTCGAATATTCGACATGTTCAAGGGGGATTTGAAGAAAACGGAGGGTGGATATGGAATGGGGAGGTGAAGGGGAAGGTATGGTATAATTTTGGGGGTCATCGGAGAATCACCGCCGGCGGAGGCGATTTCCGGCCGGCGGCGGACGGCGGTGGTGTATAATAGGGGTGTTAGGGACGGTGGTTTGGGGGTAGGGGGGGGGGCCTTCCGACATTTATATACTTGAAACCTAGTTAGTTCCGGACCGTTGGATTGATGAGATCCAACGGTCATGATTAAACACAGGGAAAACGACGTCGTATCAATTAGAAGGGGCTGGACCGGGTTACTGTGAGATTGGGCCTGGGCATGGGGTGATTTTGGTCCGATTTTGGAGTCCTTATGTGCATGGCCCAAAATAAAAAACCTTTTAGTTCTTTTTATCATTGTTTTCTTTTCTTTATTTTATTTTCATTTTGTATTTTTATTATTTTTTCTGATTTTATTAAATGCAAGATTAAAATAAAAGACCCAATTGACTCTACAATTATACTAATTAATTTCCAAAGAAAACATAAGACAAATTTTAAAAATTAAAAGTAGAAATGCAAGGACCATTTTGGTATTTTTTCCTTATTTTTGTAATATTAAAATGCACACTATTTATATATATTTTTTGGAATTATATCAATCAAAAATGCATACAAAAATGCAAACAAGACACAAAATCATGCAATTAATTCCTAAAAATTCAAATAATAAAGGAAAATCCTATTCTAAGGAATTTTATAGGAGAAATTTAAGCGTGGCAAAAATCACGTGCTCACAACTTATTCATCTGTGCCCATTTGAAGCTTTTGGCTCGATTGACCCAATGACATCCATACCCTAAGCAACGAACGACCACGGTGCTGACATAGGATGAAGTTCTGAAGGTGGTGCATGAATCAGATCCTCGTGTACCTGACACTGATGACACTTTCGAACAAAACTGAAACAATCCTTTTCCATGGTCATCCAGTGATAGCCTGCTCGAAGGATTTTCTTTTCAAGGACGTATTCGTTCATATGGGGTCCGCATACTCCTGCGTGCAATTCATTCATGATTCTTCCGGCATCTTGGGCATCCACACATCTTAGAAGGTTCTGTACAAGACTTCTCCGCTCAAGAAGAAACCACTGGCGAGCCTTCTAGTGGTTCTCTTTTGGTCTCCACTGGCTTGCTCAGAATATTCCTTTGTTTTAAAAAATCTCTTGATATCATGATACCATGGTTGAACATTTGGTTCCACCTCAACCGTATTGCAATAACCATGCCTTTCTCGAATTTGGATTTCCAACGGGTCAATGTGGACATTACCCGGATACGGCACCATCGAGGCCAATTAGCTAGTGCATCGGCTAACTCATTGTGAAATCGAGGAATGTACCTGAACTCGATGGATTGGAACCGCTTGCTAAGATTTTCCACATGTTGCCTGTATGGAATAAGCTTAATGTCTCATGTTTCCCATTCACCTTGAGCTTGTCGGATAATCAAATTAGAATCTCCCATGATTAGCAATTCTTCCACATCCAGGTCAATTGCTATGTTCATGCCCATAATGCGGGCTTCATACTCGGCGGTATTATTCATACAGAAAAACTGAAGCCGGGCTGTGGCCGGAGAGTACTGACCAGTGGGCGAAATCAAAGTTGCCCCAATCCCAACACCTTTTGCATTTACAGCTCCATCGAAGGACATTTTCCAAGCATTAGTGTCTTCCGGAATTACCTCAACTGAATTTTCTTCCTCGTTCGGAAAGTAGGTACTCAAGGGCTGATATTCATCATCAACAGAATTTTCAGCTAGGTGATCTGCCAAGGCTTGAGTTTTCATTGCCGTAAGGGTGACATAGACTATGTCAAATTCGGTGAGCAGGATTGGCCATTCTGCTAACCTCCTCGTGGGCATCGGTTTTTGGAATATGTATTTCAGAGAATCCAACCTGGTTATGAGATAGGTGGTGTAGGCCAACAAGTAATGCATAAGCTTCTGAGCGACCCAAGTTAAGGCGTAACAAGTTCTTTCCAACAAACTGTACTTGGCTTCATAACTAGTGAACTTCTTGCTCAAGTAGTATGTAGCTTGTTCTTTCTTCCTGCTCACATCATGTTGCCCGAGAACACATCCAAAAGAATTTTCCAGCACCGTCAAGTACAGGAACAAAGGCCTTTCAGGCTCGGGTGGGACCAACACTGGCAGATTCGACAGATATTCTTTGATTTTGTCGAAAGCTTCCTGACACTCATCTGTCCATCTAATCACCACATCTTTCTTCAATAGCTTAAAGATGGGCTCACACGTAGAAGTCAACTGAGCAATGAACCTGCTGATGTAGTTCAACCTAACCAGTAGACTCATACCCTCTTTCTTGGTTCTCGGAGGGGGCAAATCCCGAATAGACTTTATTTTTGTTGGGTCTAAATCGATGCCTCTTCGACTGACTACAAACCCCAAAAGTTTCCCAGATGGCAATCCAAATGCACACTTAGCGGGATTCAACTTCAAGTCATACTTGCGCAGTTGCTCAAAGAACTTTCTCAAATCTCGTACATGGTCGTCCTACATCTTGGATTTAATAATCACATCATCCACATACATCTCAATTTCCTGGTGCATCATGTCGTGAAAGATGGCAGTCATAGCCCTCATGTAAGTTGCCCCGGTATTTTGCATCTTTTTCATCCTTCAAAACCTGATGATACCCAGCATAACAATCCACAAAAGACTGTATCTCATGTTTGGCACAATTGTCAACAAGGATGTGGATGTTTGGTAATGGAAGGTTGTCGTTGGGGCTTGCTTTGTACAAATTCCGATAATCAACACACACTCAGGTTTTCCCGTCTTTCTTTGGCACTGGGACCACACTAGCCAACCATGTGGTGTATCGTACCACTCGGATCACACCCGCTTTCAGCTGTTTGGTGACTTCTTCTTTGATCTTGTCACTCATGTCGGTATTAAACTTTCTCTATTTTTGTTGGACAGGGGGATAACCGGGGTAAATTGGCAATTTGTGCACCACTAAATCCACACTCAGTCCTGGCATATCATCATAGGACCAGGCAAACACGTCTTTGAATTCGAACAAAAGTTGGATCAATGCATCTCTAGTTCTTTCATCAGCGTGAATGATTATCATGGTTTCCTGGACCTCTTCCGAACTACCCAAATTAACTGGCTCGGTTTCATTTAAGTTTGGCTTAGGCTTATTCTCAAATTGTTCCAGTTCTTAGTTTATTTCCTTAAAAGCCTCATCTTTATCATATTCCGGTTCTTGATTCATTATTTCACAGTTAGACAGTGTGTTAGGATCTGGGCATGAAGTCTGCAAGCATGTCATGTTATTTAAGCCCGCATTATTAGAACTGAAAAGAAAGATAAGAAAACAACGAAAAATCAGAAAGAATAAAGAAAGAGATTCATGGGCGATGAAATATTGATTTCATTTCATTGAATCTTAAAGATAGGAGGGTTTACATTGGAATTTTAAAGACAATAAACTAAAACACATTCGAGTTACACCCTAAAATAACTCGAAATGTAGAAAAAGTGGCAAGACTGAAACTACCAGGATTCCCTCCTGACTGGGAACGGAGTAGCCTCCCAATTTTGAAGCTTGGCATTCGGCCCCACATATTGCACCTCAGCGGTGCTCGAGCCTTCACCCGGCCGAACCATATATGCCTCATATAACATCTGCCTCATCGCTCCACAAATGTCCTCGATTTCCCCGGCCATGAAGGCCTCATCTTCTTCCTCTACGTATCTAGGCTTGACAAATGTCTTGGAGATATGCGGGACCGGCTGAGGCAGGGCCCACCCATTCTTTTTACGTTCATTGGCCCATGTCACATCAGCTTTTGTTGCTTGGAAACCCACACCGAAGAATTTCTCACTGGCAGTTAGAGTGATGGGTTCTGTGATGCCTTACAAAGATGCCCCAAGCCCTTTCTCGAGCTTGTACCCGTGCATGATCATTTCAGTGGCGACCATGATGGACGCATTTGACAAGAAAGGTTGAGGATACGGGGTTCCTTCCTCACACTGATCCGCGGATACAATCTCAAAACCTTGGTAAACTATGTGTTCGCTACCTTTCTTGGCCTCCAGACATGGAACTGATGGGTCCCTATAAATTGACTGCTCGTCTTCTCCATGGACCACGATTTCTTAGTTTTCGTATTCAAACTTAACCATCTGGTGAAGAGTAGAAGATACGGGCCCTGCAGCATGTACCCAAGGCCTTCTTAGGAGGAAATTTGTAGGAGGTGTCCATGTCTAAAACCTGAAATGTCACTTCAAAATCCACAGGGCCGATAGTTAGGATTAAATCAATCTCCCCTATGGTATCTCTTTTGATGCCATCAAAAGCACGTACACAAACATTGTTGGGCTTAATTCTTTCATTCCCAATTTCCATTCTCTGCAAGGTCGAGAGAGGGCAGATGTCGGCCCCAGATCCGCCATCCAACATAACTCTCTTCACGTAGTATCCTTTACATTTAACAGTCAAATGGAGAGCTTTGTTGTGGGCAGCCCCTTCCGGAGGCAAGTCATTATGACTGAATGAGATCCGGTTGACTTTAAAATATCGTTCCGCCATTCTTTCCAGTTGCTCAACTGTGGTCTCGACAGGAACATATGCTTCATTAAGCGTCTTTAACAACACTTTCTGATGCTCATTCGAACTTATAAGTAGAGACAGAAGTGCGACCTGGGAGGGAGACTTCCGGAGTTGGTCAATTGCATCATACTCCGAGGTTTTCATCTTTCGGAAGAATTCCTCTGCCTCTTCAGCACTGACTGGCTTTTTAAGCGGGAAAGGCTTCTGTTTGGTCTTGTTCAACTCTTCCAGGTTAAGGTACTCCCCAGACAAGTTTGTTTCATTCACTTCCCCCATGATTTCTTTTCCTTTGTACGTTACCACTATTTTGTTGTAATTCCATGGGACGACAGTGGGGTCCTTCATGGGATTCTGTGGTGCGCGGCTGATAACCACGGGCTCATTCAGCCTGGGTGAAATTATCGGCCCCCGCGCCACATAAGTCCCCTTTGGTACGTACATCTTAGGTCCCTTGTGCTCGAACTTTTTTGGGGGGACTCAACACGAACTATTCTTTTTTGGGGGCCCTGGGAACATAAAGAACAACATCTTTAGGAGGTACTACCCCCGTTTTGGCTTCCACGGTCTTTTCTATTCTTTGAGGAGTGGAGTTTCTTTTCTTCTCGTCTTTAGTTGGCTTTGCCGCCGCTTTGGGCTTCTTTTCAACATCGGCAATAGAAATGATAGCCTTCAAAGCTGGGTTGAACTCTCTGTCTTCATAAATCATCCCAATAACTGGCCCGTTGTTGTGAGCCGGCAATGGGTTATTGGTAACATTGGGAATCTCCTCATCCCTCAACACTATCCGCCTTTGCTCTATCAGGTTCTCGACCGCTCTCTTAAGGGTCCAGCAATCTTCAGTATCATGCCCTTCGGCCCCTGAATGATAAGCACATCGGGTGCTGGGTCGGTAGGAGGGTGACTCTGGGTTTTGCCTGTTTGGAGGCACGGGCTGCAACAAACCCATTTGGACCAACTTAGGGAAAAGGCTAGAGTATGATTCATCGATGGGCGTGAAGTTGTTTCTTCTGGGTGCCTAACAGGCACGGGCATTATATGGAAAATTATTTTGTGGGGGACGAGGATAATATAGAGCTTGGTGAGGAGGGTTATTTCTATGAGGTGGAGTTCGGTTTTGGTTAAACTATTTTTGTGACCGAGCGTATGGCTGGGCATTCATCACCGCCTAAGGCTGAGGAGTCATGGCGTAAGCTGCATCTTGGTGAGGATAATAATATTGTGGGATTTTAGGAGAGGAACCAAAGTAACCTCGGGGTTGACGAGGATTTTTCAGACTTGAGGCCATCATTGCTACCTCTTCCTACTTTTTTCGGTTTGCTGCAGCCGCCAACCCGCTCTGGATTGCTTGAGAGGTGGCTCTTATAGCTGATTGGCTCAGGATGTGCCCCATTTTCAAACCATTCTCTACCATTTCTCCAATCTTTTATAGCTTCTGCAAATCACTTGCCCATAGCAGACATCATGTTTTGGAAGTAATCAGCCTCTTGGGCTTGCAAGAAGACACTGACCATTTCGGTCTCATCCATTGGGGGTTTCACCCCGGCAGCTCGTTCGCGCCACTTGACAGCATACTCTCGGAAACTTTTCGAAGACTTCTTTTTGAAATTGGACAAAGAGTTTCTATCTGGACCTATGTCCACGTTGTACTGGAATTGTCTGACAAAGTCTCGGGCCAAGTCATCCCATATGTGCCTGCGGGAAATGTCTTGATACATATACCATTCGGATGCGATCCCAACTAAACTCTCCCCGAAGTAAGCCATTAGGAGCTCTTCTTTTCCACCCGCTCCCCTCAAATGATTACAATACCTCTTTAGGTGAGCTACGGGGTCCCCATGTCCATCATATTTCTCAAATTTGGGAGTCTTGAAGCCAATGGGCAGATGAACATGCGGGAACATGCACAGGTCAGCGAAGGATACACTCTTTTGGCCACTCAGGCCTTGTATGTTCTTGAGACTTTGCTCTATGCTTTTCATTTTCCGAGTGATCTCCTCTTGTTCGGGATTCTTTACAGTTCTCTCTTGTCCCGTGGTAAACTAATACCGAGGTTGTTGAGGGTAAGAGTTCATAGTGACATGAGCCGGGTTTGGTAGAAATGGTGGGGTTTGGAAAGTAAAGGATGACGACTCAAAACTTGGCCTGGGCAATATTGGTTGTGCCGTGGCCGAGGTTGGTGGTGCGGTGAATATGTTAGAAGCCACTCCCGAAATCAGTGCCTGGGGCGAACCTCAGAAGGCGTTCCGGCGAAATGGGCTGACATGGTGGGGGTATCCAAGTAGGGTATTCGGGTAATTTTTAGGGATGTTGGAGGTTCCACATGTTCTGGGAATCAGCTCAGGAAAACCAGGTATTCCACTAGGCGGCTCTCTACCGTTAGACCACGCGTCCCATATTTCCAACATGCGGAGGCACAACGCCCTGTTCTCTTCGGCAGTTGCTGACTCTGACGTTGGGATAACCGACAACGGGCTGTCCTCTGGGATGGGAATTGTTGGTAGATGACTTTTGGATGACATTTTCACTTCCCTTGGATCTTGTAAAGCAAGGGTGCGAAGCCAGGTTACCACAAAACCAACCACCTTAAAAACAGAACCTGGTCTCAAGACACAACAAACTGGTTAGTATGAGACAATTAACACATAGGGAATCGCACATTGGGGGATGTGATGCACCTATACAGTTAAATGTGTTTCTACATGTTTTGCAACGGTTGCGTGTCTCATCCCGGCTTTGGTTTATCTCCCCGATCTTTCTTTTCTTTCGGCGCTTTTCATTATTTGCTCTCTTTTCTTTGCACTCTCTCATTGTCTTCTCTCTTATTCTTGTTTTCTCTTTTCGTCTCTTTTATTTGAGTTATTTAAAACCATGACCGAATCCGATGGAGATTGCCTACGTATCGCGACGCCGCGTGAATCAGATCGTCACGTAGTTCAAGGGATAAATGCGAAATAAAAGAAATAAACATTTTTTGGTTTTTTTGAATTTTCTTTAAAATAAAGACTTCTAATTTTTTCTCTATTACAAAGACTCATACATACTTAAGAACTTCAAAACTAAAACAGACTCAAAACATACTCGAAAAGGAAATTGAAATACAGACTCAAAAAGGAAAATCAAGAATACATAAGTGCTTCCAAAGCTACTCCAGGGGCCCGCGGGACATCACTCGGTCTCGCCGCGGGCCTGTGTGCAAGATCTCCTTGGAGACGATCCAGGTCATCCATTATCTGGCGAACAAAAGTCATCATTGCGGCGAAGAAAGTGGATCTAGTCATATCCTCACACTCGTGACACTTTATGACGATATAGTCAGCAATTCCCCTAATCCTCTCTCTAATGATGCCTTTCTCTTGGAGCAGGCACCCAATTTGTTGAGATCTAGCTTCTAGAACTTGGGCGTCATTATGGCTTTGCTCCTGCAATTCTTGCATGTCCTCCTTCATTTGGGCCATTAATGCATAACAATGTTCCCTTTCTGCCTTAAAGTTTTTTGCTTGTTTAGCCATTTCATTCTCAAGGGTATTCAGCTTCTTCTTTACATTTGCGACTTCTCTATCATATTTCCCTTTTAATTACCAAACGAACTCTGCCCGTCCCTCTGCGTTCTTCGCCAACTGTGCCCGGGCTCTTGCCATACTACTTTCGCATTTCTCCAAATCATTCCCGTACTCACATATTTTCCTCCTAAGACTGTTTATGAGTCTTTCATCTGCTCTTCTTCTTACTTGGTTTTCAGCTGCTATTTTCATCTATTGGATTTGGGCTCGGAGGACTTCATTTTCTTGGGCTAATTTTTTCTTTTCTCCCTCATCTGCAGCGGCTTGCACATCACTATCAAATTTAAGATCTTTGATTTGCCCTTCGAATTTGCTTATCGTGGTCCTGTAGCCTTTCTCCTTTGCTAACCAATTCCATTATTCTTGTGCCCCATCAGTGAATTGTTGAACATGGGGCCTTTTGGCGGGCCGTTCAAGCTCTTGATGGACTTGAACCCTTTTACCATACCAGGCCGTGTAACTAGGATCTAACTCACCCTTGGACGAATCCCGTACTCGAGTTTGTGGCTCCAAGAACCTACACTGATGCCAAATCTGGCAAACTTTTTCTTCTGGAAATACAACTTTTGGACCTATTTCAATGACTTGCCGACTCAAATCTTCATCATGAGGGACAGTTTGGTACCTACCCGGCTGGCGCAGATCCCTGTGTGGAGCATAAGTCTAAATACTCCGAAGACCCATCAATAAAAGAAAGCACACTCCGACCGACATATAGATGACTTCATTGACTGGGAGCCAACCGATGTCCACTCAATTTTGCTTGCTGTCAAGGAACTCAAATTTGCGAACCATGCCTCCGTACCTTCTGGAAACTCTTGACTATCCACCCGGTTTTCATGTTCTTCAATGCAGTTAGGACCAGTCATACCATAGTTCATGTACCCTGGACGATGGCAAAGGTGTTCTACCATCCAAAGTTGTAAAAACATGTTGCAACCCTCAAAAAGTTTCCCCCTGCTCGGCAAACAGTTAGAGCTCGATAAATTTCTGCTAGGATCATTGGTACAATAGTGCCATTAGCCTTTTTAATCATGAAGTCGGCCATTCCTACGAGCCCCAACTCTATATGTCCATCCTTCCTCGGGCAGATTAAGGTGCCTAAGAATGCCACTACGAAGGCCAGTCCCCGACGTGCTTCCCATTTGCCTTTGTTCCCTGAATGAGTTAGACCGGTATCCGGTGCCTAAAAACAGCGGGGGTCTCCATAACTGCGGTATAGGAAGTAGAATGTGCAAAATCCTTCAGCCAGGTTTCCATTTTTGACTTCCCAACTAATACTCAGAAGATCCAGAAACTTGTGAGGGGTAACAACCCTTGGTGCCACTGGGTATCGGTTCCTGAGATTCCCGTTAAGTCCAGCATAGCCTGCTATCTCCTCAAGTGTAGGGGTTAACCCAAAATCAGAGAAATGGAACACATTATGCGTCGGGTCCCAGAAAGGTATTAAATCTTCAATTATGTCCAACCTCGGTTTAATCTTTAACGGACCAATGAGCCCATCTAAAGCCTTTACCGCAGCACCTCTGCTGACCTCCCCTAGATCATTCCACCACATATGGAGTTCTAGCGGGATTTCCTCTACAACTTTGAAAGGTTCATTTTCAATAGTGCTCATCCTGTACATTTATTTAAAGTGATTGGTTAAAAACCCATGTCTTATTTTGACTCAAAAGAAGATTATCAATTTTTCAAAAATTGCAACTCGAAACAAAATACCTTTGCAAATACGACCCTTCAGCTCCTCAGGAAAGAAAATTTTAGGGTTGTTTTTTGCCAATTGGCTAGAATTTTGAAAAAAGACCATAGGTAGCCATTCTTGCAAAAATAGCCTCCCGGTGCCCTGTTGGGACATTTTGGCTATTTAGACAAAAACGGCATCACCTAATTTTATTTATGACAAAATGACAAAATTTCATATTTTTGGGTTATTTTTGCGAAAATGGGGTTGGACCCGATGAGGGTTGCCTACGTATCCCACATCCGGTGAGAATCAAACTTTGCGTAGTTCGGGAAGTTTTGACGCAATAGAAAAAACACCAAATATATCTTTTTGAAACAATTTTCCTTTTTTTTTCTCTTTGTTTTATCAAAAATTTCGGCAAAGTTTCGGTATATTTTGGACGCCAGATTTTTCAAAGACGGGTAATTATCTCTCTCATACCTCAATTTAATTTTTTCAACTTTTCTCCCTTATTCCAGAAGCCGGTCAACATGCAATATGAAGCAAATAAATGTACAAGTAGCAAGTAAAATGCATCAGGATGGTCTTTTGATTTAGGGTACATCTGTCCTCGACGGACCCAACCCCTGTGTTGAGTCCCTAAAGTCAAATGCACGTGATGCGAACAAGCGTTCCTACTAGGGATCCGGCATGAGGCTGTGTTATACTAGGTTTAAAAACCTGGGTGTATTATTCTAGAGCTGGCTCACTCGAGCGGACAACTCGAGCCCGGGGGGGGGGGCAGCGTACCGGGAATACAGAAGCTTCACCGACTTTGCAACTTGTCCGAACCTCATTCTAGAATTGGGATATGACTCTAATAGAAAAGAAGTCACACGAAGTGCACACTTCCCAGATGATTTTGAAGACTCAAAGAGAAGAGGGTTTCGCAACAATTTATATACAGTCCAAATAATATTAAAGCGGTAAAAAACGGCATTTAGCACATTAGGCTCAAACATGCAAAAATCAGATAATAAATAAAGCCAAGTATAACAGTTATTCTAAGCTCGAATTCTTGAACCCTGAACCAAAGTTCTGGGTTCATATCCCCAACAGAGTCGCCAGAGCTGTCAATCGTCCTTTTTACACCCGAAAGGGTATATAAGGGAGTTTTTCAATTTAAGTGACATTATTCGAATTGGGATTCTTTTATTTATTTCAGAGTCGCCACTTGGAATAATTTATTATGGTGTCCCAAGTCACCGGTTTATTTTTAAATCCCAAATCGAGGAAAGTCGACTTGATTTAAAAGTCCGCGAAACAAGAAATTCTAGATAAGAAACTCTGTTAACCCGGGCGAAGGTGTTAGGCATTCCCGGGTTCCGTGGTTCGAGCACGGTCGCTTAAATTATTAAAATTAGCCTAATTATCTGATTTACTACATGTTTTAAACCTATTGTGCATTTTTAACTTTATAACAGCTTTTAATTATTTTAACCGCTTTTAGGATTTATGGAACTATTCTTGAACAAGTTACGATTGTCGTACACTTGCCATTTTGGGACACACCGCAAACCACGCTACATGAAATGCACGCACCCGCGATTCGCGATACGTTTATTTTATTAATATTCGAAGTTGTTATGATCGAGTTACATGAAATGCACCCTCGAATTTGGGAATTAGGTATCATGACTATGCTACGTGAACCGTACCCATAGTCACGATGGTTTATTATAAAACGCGCCTAAAGCAAGCTACGATAGTTCAAAGTATTAATTTTTGCATTAATATGAGGGCCATAAGTTATGGATTTTGTTTGTGTATGGCACACCTCAAATTGCTTTTGAAAGATTGTCCTCAACTAAAGCAAACTAAAGGGGTTCATATTTAAAACTAATTTGATGTTTCAATAAGGCTATTAATTATATACCTGCTTAGGGTAATACACTAGGCCTTTAATTATTTGAGAAGGAATGGGCCAACGACAGGCCCAATTTGTTATCTAAGGAAATCTTTAATGGCAAAAGGGCTGGTGAGAATTGGGCTCAAAATTAGAGGCAAAAAGGGAGGGGACAGACGGCCTAATAAACTTGGGAATTTCAATTGGGCCAATACCAGGCCCAGCTCTTCAAAGACTAGTTATCAATGTTGAAAACCTGTTCGGATTATATTGGGAGTAAACTTAATGAAATAAATTATTGAAGCTGATTGGGGCTCTGAATTGAGCCCAAAACAGAAGCTGGGTCATGGCATAAATGCCCCAGTTCGAAACTTGACTGGGCTGTCTCATCTGGGCCAATGTTAGGCCCAATTGAGACTCAACTTCCTTTAAATCAATTGCAGCCCAGAGTATTAAGAATTTCAGCACAAATCAAGGGCATATTTTTAAGCTAACCGATTAACATGCTATTAGTGTTAACAAATAAAAATTTAAACCCCTACTTATTCATGAGCCACATCAAACTTAACATGCAATTCACTTTAATACTGCTGTAATTCTAGA
>NW_017677879.1:21137-26394 GCF_001879085.1 Nicotiana attenuata
GATTGAGACAGGTCTAGTCTCAATGCAAAGAGAAGGAATGCTTAGCCTTATGCAAATATGGAGGCAGGGCTTAGCCTCATGCAAGATTTGAGACAGGGCTTAGTCTCATGCAGAGAGAAGGCAATGCTTAGCCTTATGCAAATATGGAGGCAGGGCTTAGCCTCATGCAAGGATCGAGACAGAGCATAGTCTCATGCAAAGAGAAGGCAATGCTTATCCTTATGCAAGTAGGGAGGCAGGGCTTAGCCTCATGCAAGGATTGAGACAGAGCTTAGTCTCATGCAAAGAGAAGGAATTGCTTAGCCTTATGTAAATATGGAGGCAGGGCTTATCCTCATGAAAGGATCGAGACAGAGCTTAGTCTCGTGCAAACGGACGAATGGAGAGTAGGAGCAGAATATTTCTTAGCTGGGGATATATTTGCGTTTGGCAGCCTCGCCATTATGAAGATAGTAATTTTGGTATGTGTATAATTGTGAATGCTCTTGTCATGTACATTTTGCCTGCATCCAAAGAAAAGTCGTGAGTTTTGTAGGGGAGGTTGGTTCTTGCCTTTGTATGCTTGTTTTGCTTTGCTTTGCTTTGCTTTGGAAATCCTGTTTGAGTTGCCCTAGGTAACACCTGGCTACCATAGAAATAATGATTTTGAAAAATATGCACTTATTTGATGAAATAGAGTCATTTTAGAAAACATAGTAGTATATAATATCAAGTAAATTAGATGAACTAACGTCTGCAACAATTTTAAAGACATTGCGGCTCTCTTTGCTTTAGAATTTTGAGGGTCCTCCTCAAAATTCTGCCCCAGTTTAGTAAGTGATTCTTTGGCCGTTCTGCATGTGACAAAGTTCGTTGGACCTGCTCCGGATTTTTGAGATTCCTTCTCAAAATTCTGCCCCAGTTACTTAACCGATTTTCTGACTGTATTACATATGATAACGTCGGCTGGACTTGCTTCAGAATTGTGAGGATCCTCCTCAAAATTCTGTCCCAGTTTCTGGTTCTGGGGGAAATGAAGATTTTATTAAGATGTGAGCGAACCCACAGGGCTTCCTACATATCCCCTCTTAAACGGGAATCAGGTCAAGCATAGTTCAGTTACATCATATGAAGAAATGTGAACAATTTAAACATAATATCTCTTGACTGCGTCCGAATTTATAGGCTTTTGCCAAACTTCTCCATCCATTTCTGCAAGTATGAGTGCTCCTCCTGTTAGTACCCTGTGAACTATGTAAAGACCTTGCCAGTTAGGTAAAAATTTCCCTTTGGCTTCATCTTGATGTGGAAAGATCCGCATCAGCACCAGCTGCCCCGGTGTGAACTGTCTTGGTTTGACCCTTTTGTTGAAAGCTCTGGACATTCTATTCTGATAAAGCTGACCATGACACACTACATTCATCCTTTTTCCATCTATGAGGACTAATTGCTCATAGCGGCTCCTTATCCATTCTGCATCACTGAGTTCGGCTTCTTGCATGATCCTCAAAGAAGGAATTTCTACCTTGGCGGGAATGACAGCTTCGGTACCATAAACCAGCAAATAGGAAGTTGCCCCGGATGATGTGCGGAATGTGGTACGATATCCAAGCAAAGCGAACGGTAGCTTCTCGTGCAGTTGTTTGTAATTAAGCTTGTGAGTCGCTATGGATGTGCTCAAACTAGTCATATCATCGTAAGACCATGCAAAAATATCTTCATACTCTTTCAGGAAACGGGTTTACTCTTCTTTCTCTGATGGTGACAAGGGGATACTTATGCGGGTTTCTTTAGCTGTTTCGGAATCTCCCAAGTTGACTATCTCTATTTCGTCCAGGTTGGACTTAGGCTTATTCTAAAAAATTTCAACTTCTCTGATAACTTCCTCAGGTATCTCATCTTCTTCTTCCGAGTCACTATCCTTATGTTGCGTTGTCTCATTACATGTCACAGTCGTTGGTTCATCAAGGTAAGAAATAGTAATGCTGTAGAAGAAAGATATGAAAGATAACGATAAAAAATGTCAAATTATTTGATAAATGCTGAAATATTAAATGAACTATTGTCTGAGTGACTTCAAAACAATGTTTTCCAAAACAAAATACTGAAAGGAAGATATCTTAAAAACTAAATGCTAAAAAAAGACTTGTTTTTTTTTCTTTCAAATAACATTAGCAGCCATGCTACCCCGGGACTCGTCTGGCCCTTTATGGCGTAGCGGTCCAGTTCCTAAGAAATGCTTTCCTATCCACTGTCTGAATGGTAATCCTTATTCCTCCTCCTCCTCAACTATTACATTGCAATCCATATCCTCGTCTTCTAGAAACAGGCTCCTCCAGCCAAAGCTTCCTCCTCTACAGATTCCCATATTGTGTCAGCCTGGTGAAAGGTCTGACTCAGATGCGGCACTGGCTGCTCGAGAGGGTAATAGGGACCACGCCATGGCGGCGACCAATCATCATACTCCTGCCAGGTATACTGATACCCAAGTCCAAAGGTAGTACTGTGACATTTCGGTTGTATTGTCTTAATGATGCCCTGGATATTCTTCCCAGGCCCTTTGTCGGGTTCATACCCTGACCATGCCCGTATGCTTTCTATTTTGCTACTCCACCATTTATCTTTCTTAATCTCATTGACATGCTCGATGCGGTGATATGTTTCTCCACCCAGCTTTCTTGTATTCTCGACAACCGGGACAGTTTGACTGGTGTAAATGGGATTACTTCCATCTCCGTGAATGATTACCTCTTGATGGTTCCATTCGAACTTCACGTCCTGGTGTAGCGTGGAAGCCACAGCTCCAGCGGCATCTATCCAAGGTCTTCCCAGTAAAAGATTGTACGTAGCAGATATGTCTAATACTTGAAACTCAACATCGAACCAAGTCGGGCCAATCTGCAAACAAAGGTTAATTTCCCAAATTGTGGCCCTTTGAGACCCATCAAATGCCTTCACATTCATACTCCCTGCTCGTATCTCATGGAAATCTTTACCCAGCCTTTTCAGAGTAGTCAATGGACAAATGTTAAGGCTTGAACCACCATCTATTAAGACTCTGGCGACGAATTTCTTCTCAAACTATAATGTGATGTGCAGTGCCCTATTGTGACTTAATCCTTCAGGTGGTAGTTCATCTTCGTGAAAGGTGATCTTGTGGCTTTCCAGCACTTGCCCCACCATGTTGGCCATCTCTCCACTGGTGATAATGTTAGGCACATAAGCTTCATTCAACACCTTCATCAGCGCATTCCTATGCGCCTCAGAATTTTGTAGCAGTGACAGGATGGATATCTGGGCGGGAGTCTTGTTCAGATGATCAACGATAGAGTATTCTCTTGCCTGTACTTTCCTCCAGAGATCATCTGGACCAGTTTCAATAACGGGTTGTTTGGTAGCAGCTTCCTTGCTTGTTCCTCCCAAATTCTCGGGTGTATAGATCCTTCCAGTTCTGGTCATCCCTTTTGCAGCACCAGACTCTTCCATTTTTGCTTTTCCTTTTCTCCTAGCTTCGACAACATGATCCCAGGGTATGGCGTTGGACTTGAAAGGTGCTGTGGGTGCCACCATCACAGTGAAGGGTGTGGCTACTTCTACTTAAAATGGAGTAGGTGTAGTTGCAGGTGCGGTTACTTCAATTTCAAACGGGACTGATGCGGCTACTTCAACTTCGACTGGTGGCTGTATCTGTACCACAATAGGTGTGAGTGTGACTGTAGGTTTAGGGTCATCACCTTCCCGAATAAGCCCAATTGTCCCTTCTGGATCCCATTCTTCATCGGTTTCTATTACATTTACTCCTTCACCTCTATGATCTGGGAGGGGATTATTGGACGTTTGGTGCGGCTTCCTTTGCTTGTATGACTTTGGTATCAATCAGGGTTTGAATCTTGTCTTTTAGAGTGCGGCATTCATCAATAGTATGCCCTTTCATGCCAGAATCGTATGCACATGTTTTGTTTGGGTTGACCCACTGGGAGGAGTTTTCCATGGCAACAGCAGGAATAGGGGTAACATATCCAACAGCCTTCAATCTTTCATATAGTTAGTCAATGGGTTCAGCAATAGGAGTTTTTTTTGGGCGGCCTGCGATCAATATTGGGTTTGGGTTTTTGATAGTTTTGACGGGTTGGAGGTGAATGGTAATAGGCCGGCTGGGTGTTATAAGTGTGATAGGCGGTAGCGGGTTGAGAATATCTGGGAGGTAAGATTGGTACGTGGGTGGAGGTGTTTGGTATGTGAGTGGAGATTTTGGACCATACTTCCCCTACTTCTTTCTTCTTTGATATACCCCCTGACTGTAATACTTTGTTCGTAGCCTGCAATGCCTCAAAATTGGTTACCATCCCACTATTGATCCCTTCTTCAATCCTTTCCCCGGGTTTGATGATGTCAGAGAATTTGTGATTTTCGATAACCATTAGCCTTTCATAGTATTGTGGATCCTATGCCCTGACGAAGAATTTGTTCATCTGCTCTTCCTCTAGTGCCGGCCTAACCTTTGCAGCTTCTGACCTCCATCGAGTAGCATATTCACGGAAAGTCTCTGTTGGTTTCTTCTTGAGATTCTGTATGTAGAAGAAATCCGATGCTTTCTCTGTGTTAAACCTGAATCGGTCCATGAAGTCTGATGCCATGCTTACCCAATTGACCCATATCTTGGGATTTTGATTTATGTACCAAGATAGGGCGTCTTCAGTGAGACTCCTCATGAACAGCTTCATGCGAATCCTTTCATCTTTCCCAACTCCCACGAGCTTATCACAGTATATTCTCAAATGTACCTTAGGGTCACCCGTTCCGTCAAACATCTCAAACTTAGGAGGTTTGTAACCCTCCGTCAGTTCCACGTCTGGCTGAATGCATAAATCCTCATAATTTAGACCTTCAATTCCTTTGCCTCCTTCAACACCCTGGACTCGACTTGTGAGCTTCTTAAGTTCCTCTGCCATGTTCTTAAAGAGCAGGTCCTTCTCGGCATATTCTGAAGTGTATGAGATTGGCTAAGTAGAGTGGGGTAAGGTTTCCACGTATATGGGATTGTTTTGATGGCCGCCGGGGGTTGGAGTGTAGTGGTGATCATTAGTTGAATTTTGCGGATCAAGGGTAGGTTGTGTCACGACCCCAATCCCGGTCGTGATGGCGCCCAACACAATGCAAGGCAAGCCCGACCATTTCAACACTCTCAACCCAAATACGAAACTCGTTACCATTTAATAGAGTTAAATTATCAGTTAAACATGATTCCATTACGTGATAATAGATAAAAACAGTGCGG
>NW_017677880.1:1992-3100 GCF_001879085.1 Nicotiana attenuata
GATAGGGCAGAAATTTGAATGATGCGTCGCCGGCACGATGGCCGTGCGATCCGTCGAGTATCATGAATCATCGCAGCAACGGGCAGAGCCCGCGTCGACCTTTTATCTAATAAATGCATCCCTTCCAGAAGTCGGGGTTGTTGCACGTATTAGCTCTAGAATTACTACGGTTATCCGAGTAGTAGATACCATCAAACAAACTATAACTGATTTAATGAGCCATTCGCAGTTTCACAGTCTGAATTTGTTCATACTTACACATGCATGGCTTAATCTTTGAGACAAGCATATGACTACTGGCAGGATCAACCAGGTAGCATTCCTCATTGACGCCGGCGTCGCATGAGCATGGCCGACCCAAAGGGCACGTCCAAGTCCAAGACGAGCACGACCGTCATTCGTAAGGAGCATTCTTTGGGCAGATAGGAGCCAATGAAGACCCCATGCCCATTGCGTTTACCGAATCCGAGAGTCCGAGCATACTAGTCGTGGACCAAGCCATCGCAGGGCGAAGCAAGGACGACTTGGGACACAACTGCAGCTTTTGGTTCACCCCGCACGTCGAACGCGAGGGGCGAAAGGCAACCGATTGTGCTTGATAATGCCTTGGCATTAGGTATGCAACACAGAAAACCGACGCCGAACAAGCCTAATTTGCGCTTGTGCCATGTCTGAGATGGCATGCGGGCTAGGACGTCGCTGCTCAAGCAGGGATCCAACCTAGCCACACATGCCGAACACTACTCATGTGCCGCACGTACACTTGCCTCGCCGATGCAAGCCAACAACAGCCCCAACACGCGACGCGCAGCCATGTGTTGTTGCCGATGCCAACGTTGCAAAGCCAAGACAAGCCCCGCAAAGCACGAATAGGGGGTTGGAGCAATGCCAGACACAACCCGCAACAACCGATGGCAATCGGCAACTTACTGAGCTTCGCCCCATGCGCATGGCACCTTGCGGCGCTACTTGCACGGTGCTTTGCCGTTCTGTTGCCAAAAGCCATCAGCCGCCACGAGCGATGTCGCCTCCCGATGTTGCCCGCAACAACCGATGGCAATCGACATGTACTGAGCTTCGCCCCATGCGCACGGCACCTTGCGGCGCT
>NW_017677881.1:0-26357 GCF_001879085.1 Nicotiana attenuata
ATATCCATAAACTTCCTAGAATTTCCACCTTGGTTTTGCGTGTGTACCTCACTGAAATTGACAATTTCTCCGATGACATCTAAAGAAAAAAAAATTGTTAAAATAAATAGTAGGAAAGTTCATAATTAGAAATGTAGCGTAAAAGATATATTTACCAAATAATTCATTCTCGTTCACGTCAACCTTATTTATCAATTGATCATACGGTCGTAAATCAAAGATATTCATTGGGAAAAGCAGATCAGATGTTTCAGCCACTGTTGTCCGTTGAGTAAACGTCAGCCTCAACATATGTTTCGTGCTGTTGAACTTCTCCTTATTATGACAAACGATAAAGTTCGCCATATGATATAATCCAAGCTCAGTAATTTGTGTTTTGAAAAGATGCAAAACTGATTTGCCATTAGAAGCACTTATCCGATCGCCCTACAACAAAATAACATTACATAACAGAGAGTAAAAAAATATATTATTATTAGTAATTTAGATTAACTCTAGTTTTAAACAGTACAGTTGAACAAAGTTCTAAGTGACAGTAATAGAGGAAATATGCCAGATTTGAAGCAGAGTTCACGACCAAATATATTAACATGTAGGAGTGCACAGAGTACACCGCAGTTTGCAACTTGTAATGATAGCAGGTATGAGGGAAATCCTTTTCTTTGTCGTCCTCCATTACGAATAAAATGTATGCCGACTAAAGAGATACCAAAATCAGCTCCTGCGCCAGATTGCTGCAAAACAGCATACTGGTTTTCGGGATAAGGAGGCATTCTATATTTCCTTACTTATGGAATATTAAAATGTAGTGGTGTAGTGGTTGTAGTCCTCTGTGTAAACCGCTATTGCAGTAGTGTTTGGTTTAATTTTGGTGAGTTAATCATGGCTGACTTCTGTTTGTATAGCTTCTACTTTATTACTACAAACAAATTGATTATCGTGTTGGTACTATCTTATTCATTAAAAAAATGATCAGCAGAAACAAATCATTTTAACTCTAGAACAAATAAGGAATCAGATAACTTATTTGAAACAATAAGTTATTTGGAACAATTGGTTGTATAAATCAGAAGGGAGGATCATTTGAAGCAGATAGATTTTCCACCCATTGCTTTCGAAATCTACTTGGCTGCAGAGTGCAGCCTAACTCATGTATACTTCAGATCCTCATGTCCTATTGTCTGTGAATATTACGCAATTTTTTTTATTTTGTACATGTGTGGCTCTATGTGTTGATATTAAGCAAAAAAAACAGTTTGTTAAACAATTTGAAGTACCAATTACAAATATAGCATATTTATGTTTACAGCATATAAAGATCGAGAAGAAGTACGTAGGAATTGAGAGGCAAAGGTGAACAAACTCGTGAGGGTAAATTTTAGGCTTAGAACAAACGTGCATAGCTAATCGCTCAACAACGGGGGAGTGTGTCAAAACTAAATAATCATATAACATATGTAAAATACATTTTCATCTTGTAGAACCAATTCAATCGACAATATATTGCCTGGATTAAAACGATCCGGTACTTCCCACAAACGGACAACACGAACTTTCAACTTCCATTGCATCTTCGAAATTGTTATATCCTTGATGAAATCAATGTGAGTAGCCATCTTTTGCATAAGCCCTAAGTTTTCTTGAAATCTTGATAGCAGACGGAACTTTAGAATTTAAGAACCTGTAGTTGAGGAAGAAATATAAACTGCTGAATGCTTGAGCAGTTGATACCCAGTATACGAAACGTGGGTGAAGCAGTTGAATGCATCATGCTTTTGCAAAGAATATTTAGGTTAAGTTGAAGGTAAAAGTAATTACCTAATATTGTGGAGTAAAAGGTTTTAACAAATAAATTGTTTTAATAATTTAAAAAAATAATAATTGAGATAATTGAAGAGGAATTTGAACGGTTTAGAACTGAAAAGTTTTGAAGTTTACTCCTATTTTTGAGGTAGGCGGCGGTTTCTTTACACCTACAATGGTTTTTTCGAAATTGATTGATTTAATAATTGAAAAAAATTTGAAAATAAAAAAAATCCACAGAAGGTGGAACGGTTTACAGAGGAATGCTTTGTATTTTAGTTCCTAAAAATTAGGAACAATGTCTTAACATTACATGTGTCAATAGTTTGTTCTGCCATTTGGCTTCATGAGAGGCCTTTTTCTTTAGCTTTTAATTATAGATAGATAAGAGCAGCTACTACTTTTCTTTCCAATTCAATCCGGAGAGATGGCGTCGTCATATATATGAGATCTTGTGATTGCTCTCGCACACACTCTGAGTGATTGTGAACGAGTGTGTATTCGTATCCTCAAATTGAACAAGTGACTCTAGCTGTCAGTTGGCGCAATTTGGTTTCCATTTCAATGTGTCCTTGCAAATAGGAGGGTTGGGCAATTTTGAGCGGGTTGAAATGCGCTGAGTTATAACCCGTCCAAAATTACTTGGACTGAGATGAGTGTATTGGTGGTGAAAAAGCGTCACACGTGGAATATTGGAAAGCCGACATGGCATGAAACGTGGGACAATGATTCAGCGACATGTGGCCTTCTTAATTAGGGAAAAGAAAGCACGGGAAGAAATACCCACAAGACGATACCGGGCCTAAACAGCTGGCAAGAAATAAATGAGGACAACATGAATACATAATAAAAAGAAGGAAAGATACATGAACCGGAGAAGAATAAGGAACGGGAATCAGAACGGATGCGAGATATTTATAGCAATAAATACATCGGTTATAGATTTCAAAGAATATGGGCAATCAATATCATTAATGCATATAATTAACCCAAAAAACTGTTACTATTGTATATTCCTATATAAGGGCACAAAATTCTATATGTAAGGACATATCGAAATATTGGAATACACTCTTTACTTTTTTGCTTCCTCGAAATTCTGTACCTTGACTTTGCAATCAATTATTTCCTTATGTATTCTTATTGTTTTCCTTTGATACCATTGAGAAAGTGAAGCAAAACTTGGTTATCAGTAACCCGTTTCTTCTAAAATTAGATTTTGATCAAAAGACATAATTTTGGTTAAACAAATTGATTCCGTTACCGGAAACCTGATAATCTTTTCACTTTCCATTCACTTTTCTGTCAAACAATCATGTCAACTGCCAACGACAACAACCAACTGAACCAACAGGAGGGAGGAACTCCACCAATCCCTTCACCGCAAAATTCTCCTCCACAGTACCGGGAGGGGACACCTCAAAGATCAACATCACACACGAATGGTCAACAAGGGGACGAGCAAACTGCCAAGGACGTATTAAAATAACTAATTGCGGAACACGTCAACAGTGCTCTTCAAGATTTTATTAGTGGATTACCAACTGTGCCACCAACTCCTCCTCCAAACAATACCGCAACCATAGAAAACCCACGCTCAGGACTTGCTAATTCGGGAAGCGGAGGAACTCCCAGTGAATCTCGTGACGGAAGGTCAGGTACATCGAATAATTCTGATTTAGAAAGTTTAGTACTAACTTCGTAGAAGTAGCTGAAGGAGCAGAATGACCGCATAGAGCAAATACTTGGCGTGCCACCCGTAATTAAAGGAGTGGATATTGATAAATATTCACAACAGCCCTGCAAGCCAAGTGCAACACCTTTGACGATTCCAAAGAAGTTTAAAATTCCTGACATTCCAAAGTATGATGGAACGACCGACCCACGAGATCATGTAACTGCGTTTACAACTGGTGTGAAAGGCAATGATTTAACCAAGCAAGATATTGAGTAAGTGCTTGTCAAAAAATTTGGCAAAACGCTCACGAAAGGAGCACTAACATGGTATTCTCTCTTACCAGAAAACTCTTTCATTCTTTTGCTGAGCTTGCAGATTCACTTATAAAAGCACATTCGGGAGCTCAAAAAGTCGAGAAGAGGATAGAGGACATCTTCAAAATAAAACAAGGTGATACAGAGCTGCTCAGGGAATTTGTAGATAGATTTCAACATGAAAGGATGATGTTACCGCGAGTCCCTGATAATTGGCGGCCATGGCGTTTACAAGTAACTTAAATGAAAAAAGCTCAAAAGCCACGAGAAGACTCAAGGAGAGCTTGCGAGAATTCCGTGCTACAACATGGAATAATGTGTACAATAGATATAGCACGAAGCTGCGGATAGAAGTAGACACGATCGCTCGAGCAAGGGGTGATGAAAGAACAAGTTCGAGACGACCAGAAACCAAAAAAAGATCCGGTAAGAACAGGTAAAAACCTTACATGGGACAAGCAGGACGAGATTCATGCTTTAAACAGGAAAACCCAAGGTATGGTCCTAGATCAAGGGATAGGGACACAGGTACATCATCCAAGTTCGGAAAAGAACGAGACGCACGAGACAATAATGCTCATATAAATGCGAAAATTGGTGATTACAATTTTAATATTAGTACTTCTGAGTTGGTAGTTATTTTAAGAAGCATGGGAGATAAGGTACGGTGGCCAAAAGAAATGAGATCAAACCCTAATAGAAGAAATCCGGATTTTTTGTGCGAGTTTCATAATGACCACGGCCATAAAACAGCAGATTGCAGATTGTTACAAGGTGAAGTAGAGCATTTGTTAAAACAAGGTTATTTAATAGACTTGTTTAGTGAGAAAGGTAAGCAATCGTATATGAAGAATAGACAAGAACATCCAAAACCTCCATCACCAAAAAGGACGGATAATGTGATAAGCGGAGGAGAGGAGGTCAACAGTGTGACGTATACGGCCGCAAAAAAGACATCAAAAGTCACGGTTACCAACGGGAAGCGAGTTCGCCAAGTTTTGGAAGAAGACAGTATAATGTTTATGATGCAGATGCAGATGGCGTGATAATCTCTCTATAGTGCACTAGTAATATCTTTACTTGTACATGATACTAATGTGAAACGAGTTTTGATTGATCCAGGTAGCTTCGTAAATATCATACTTCTGAGGGTGGTAAACGAGATGCAAGCTGACGACAAGATGGTGCCCAAATCACATACCTTATCCGGATTCGACAATTCAAGTGTTGTTACAAAAGGCGAAATACTGCTTACCACATTTGCGGAAGGAGTTGTCAAGGATACAAAATTTCAGGTGATAGATACGGACATGGCGTATAACATGATTCTGGGCAGGCCTTGGATTTATGATATGGATGATGTACCATATACTTTACATCAAGTTATTAAATTCCCTTCACAATAGGGGATTAGGCAAATCCGTGGGGATCTGCAGGCTTCTAAAAGTATCAATTCAGTTGCGGATTCGAGCGTAGCAAATAAGAAATAGCAACTACAGAGTTCAGTTGAGTACATGACAACACAAACCTCAACTGAAAATGGACAAACGGACTTAGACTCAAGACCTGATGTCATTCAAGAACCAGAAGATAATGAAAATATCAAAACGACAATTGAAGGACTCGAGGCTATCACACTTTCCGAACAGTGGCCAGATAGAAAAGTTTATATTGGAATGAAGTTAAGCCCGGAAATGAAAGGTAAACTTGTCAAATTTTACAAGCTAACACAGATTTCTTTGCTTGGTTGCATTCAGATATGATAGGTATACCACCGGAGATGATGACCCACAAGCTAAATAAAGATCCATCGTATCCTATCAAACATAAGTAAAGGAAGCAAGGATCCTTCAAAATCAGGTGATTCAGGATGAGGTACAAAAACTTTTAAAAATTGGGTCAATACGAGAGGTAAAATATCCTAATTGGCTAGCTATACTGTAGTAGTACCGAAAAAGAATGGGAAATGGCGAGTTTGTGTAGATTATACCGATTTAAATAAATCTTGTCCTATAGACTCATTTCCTTTACCGCCACAGATCAACTAATTGATTCTACTGCAGGACATGAGTTGTTGAGTTTTTTAGATGCCTATTCAGGATATAATCAGATAAAAATGGATCCTTTAGATGAGGAAAAAACTTCTTTTATCACAGACAGGGGGACTTACTGTTATAAAGTCATGCCCTTCAGACTAAAAAATGCTGGAGCCACATACCAAAGGTTTGTGACAAAAATGTTTCAAGAACACTTGGGAAAGACTATGTAAGTCTACATCGATGACATGCTAGCAAAGTTCGCACAGGCGGGGAATCATATCCAACATTTGTCAGACACTTTTCAGATTCTCCGCAAGTTCAATGTGAAGTTAAATCCCGGAAAATGTGCCTTCGGCGTGGCTTCAGGTAAGTTCTAAGGATTTCTTGTTTCTAACCGAGGTATGGAAGTAAACCCTGCACAGATCAAAGCCATTGAGGAGATACCAGACATACTCACGAGCAAAAAGGAGGTGTAGAGGCTGACAGGTAGGATAGCAGCTTTGGTTCAGTTTATTTATTTTCTAATATGGTTTTACAAGATGTTTTGTATATACCATCTTTCAGATATAACCTCTTATCTGTACATAAGTTGTGCAGACAACTCTAGAAGTTTGTCTTATTCACTCCTTATTCTTGTTTTCTACTGCAGGGCCCTTCACTGAAGAGCCCTATGGAGATTGGTAAAGAAGAGGGAAGGCTTTACATTCTCAGAACTAGCCATTCAGTAGCTGCATCTAAGAATCTATCTAAGTCTAGTAGTCTTTCTGTTTCAAAAAGGAATACACATTCCAATGTTGTTTTAATTCCTGTTTTGTCTTTTCTGATCGTAATGTAAAAGAAAAGTTGTGGCACTATAGATTAGGCCATTTACCATTGAGTAATATAAAGAAGATCTCATCAGATTATGTTCCATTTTGTTCCAATTTTTCTAGTCCTTGTGCTATTTGCCCTATGGCAAGACAGTCTAAGCTTCCATTTCCCACAAGTTCTATATCAACCAAGAATGCTTTTGAAATGATACATGTGGATACCTAGGGACCTTATAGCACCCCTACTTATGATGGTTTCAACTATTTCCTCACAATTGTGGATGACTTTACTAGAGGTACTTGGACATACTTATTAAGTACCAAATCTAATGCTTTCACAGTTCTAAAATCCTATTTGGCAATGGTAGAAAGGAAATTTCACAAAAATGTACAAGTTGTTAGAACAGACAATGCTTTTGAGTTAGGCAGTGGTAAAATACAATCAGAATTTTTTCTTTCCCAAGAAATTCTACACCAAACCACTTGTGTGCATACTCCACAACAAAATGGAGTTGTGGAGAGAAAGCATAAGCATTTGTTAGAAACCTCCAGGGCTTTGTTATACCAATTACACTTACCCATAGCATATTGGGGGGATTGTCTACTCACTGCTACATATTTAATCAACAGGTTTCCTTCAAGAATTTTACACTCCAAAATAACCTATGAGATGCTCTTCAAAACTAATCCAAACTACTCAATGCTAAGGCGTTTTGGTTCTTTATGCTTTGCCACTACTCCTCCATATAACAGAACAAAATTTGCACTTAGGGCTGTTGCTTGTGTCTTCCTAGGCTATCCACATGGAAAAAAAGGTTATAAATTGCTTAATCTCAAATCAATGAGAACTTTCATCTCAAGGGATGTTGTGTTTCATGAAGAATTCTTTCCTTTTGCCTCAATCAATTCTAATTCTTCCTCTGAACCTTCTTTGCCTACTGCGAAGTCCCATCCTACTTATGTGCCAATTCCAGAGGTTTCACCTGTTATTCCCCCTTCTCATGACTCTAGAACCCCACTCACCTCACCAGTTCTACTCTTCGTACTGCTTCACCTACCTCATCTCCTCTCCCTAGCACACCTATCTCCCCTCACTATACCTCAGGATCTTCATCTCAATCACATAGTCCTATCCCTTTGTTTCCTTCTCTTGGAACTGAACCTCTCTTAGAAAATCTCATCAGAAAGTCTTCCAGGCCATACATCACTCCTGCCTATCTCAAGGATTACATTTGTAATGCCCTGCAGCTCACAAATGTGAGCACTTTCTGTTTCCTCACTCCTGTGACACCTCATTTTGTTTCCTTCAGTGGTCTCTCTTCTACTAACCAACATATGCTCAACTCTCTATCTAACCTTCATGAATCTGTTAGTTTTATATAGGCGGCCCACCATCCAAGGTGGCAGGAAGCTATGGCAAAGGAGATTGAGGCTCTTGAGCTAAATAAGACCTGGGATGTGATGGAATTGCCACCAGGGAAGAAGTATTTGCCATGTAAATGGGTTTTTATAGTTAAACAACACTCTGATAGTTCTATGGAACATTTGAAAGCCAGGTTAGTTGTAAGGGGTGATGTTCAAAGGGAAGACATAGACTTTACTGAAATATATTTCCCTGTGGTTAAGATGACCATAATAAGGTGCATACTAGCTACAACTGTTAAAAAGGGATGGGGACTCTATCAATTAGACGTGAATAATACTTTTCTTCATAGGGATTTAAATGAAGAAGTCTACATGAAATTTCCAGCAGGCATCACACCACCCTCGCCTATTCATGTCTGCAAACTAAAGAAATCCCTCTATGGGCTTCGACAGGCATCTCGTCAGTGGTATGCTAAGCTTACTACAACCTTGAGTTTTAAAGGTTTCACTCACTCTTTTAATGACTATTCATTATTCTTCAAGAAGACAGGTCCTTCTATCTCTATAGTTGCAGTATATGTAGATGATATTCTATTAACAAGAAATAATGATGCTGAACTACATGCATTAAAAGAATTTCTCAATCAAGAATTCAGAATTAGGATCTTGGATTCTTACATTTCTTTCTCGGCATGGAGGTCATTAGAGAACCTGAAGGATTGATTCTCTCCTAGAGGAAATTTACTCTAGATCTGTTGCACGAATTTGAATCCTTGCATTTGTCTCCTGCCTCCTCACCTCTTGATTCTTCCATCAGATTGTTTGCCAAAATAGGGGATCCTGTAAAAGATCCGACCTTGTATCGCCATCTTCTGGGTAAGCTTACCTTACCCACACCAGGCCCAACCTCTCTTTCACCGTACAACACCTCAGTCAATACATGCAAGACCCACGCCAGTCACATCTTGATGCTGCTTATAGAGTACTCCGTTATCTTTTGAGAGATCCTGGCCTTGGTCTTTTTATGTTTGCCTCACCCTCATTTCAGCTTCTCGCCTTTTGTGACTCCGATTGGGGCAACTGTCCTGAATCCCGTCGCTCAGTCAATGGCTTTTACATCTCTTTGGGTTCTTCTCCTGCTTCTTGGAAGTCCAAGAAGCAAACCTCCAACTCCCTTAGTTCAACGGAGGCGGAAAATCGTTCCATGCGACGGGTAGTGGCTGAACTCACTTGGTTGGTTCACCTCTTTGAAGATCTATCCATCCCAATCTCTTTACATGTTCCTCTTCATTCCGATAGTCAAGCCGCACTTCATATCGCTAAAAAGCTGTGTTCCATGAACGAACCAAGCATGTAGAAATCGACTGTCACTTTGTGCGACAGCAATTTCTTGCTGGGCTTATTTCTCTTTCCTTTATTCGATCAGATTCTTAGCTTGCCGATCTCTTTACTAAATCTCTCACAGGTCCTCTTCATCGGAATCTATTTGGCAAGTTAGGTATTTGTACCTCCCCCTCCAACTTGAGAGGGGGTGTTGGTGTTAACCTAACTTCAGAGAGACAGATAGAGACGAAGTGGCTAAGGTTTGAGCGGTTAAGGTGTGTTATGTCCGAAATTGATCTGTTGAAGTGTTCAAACAAGACTTTGGCTGTAAAGAAGATTTGGGTTGTATTCTCTATTGGGCCTGTATTTATTGGGTTTAAATATTGGAAGCAGCTAAAGGCCTGCTCCTCTAGAAGATTAGGATACACCATGTAATTGTACTATTTAGTTATAGAGAATAAAATTAGTTATAGAGTAGTCTATAGTAGAGTGCCACTTGGCCTTTCAGTTTTTACCCTAGATTCCTCTTTTTCTTGTATATATACATCAACATTGTACATGAGCAAATTCATTCAATACAAAAGGGAAATTTGGCGCGAAAGGAACTCAATTAGATTTAACAAAGGCAGATATAACATGGATGATCTATGCAAGGAAATTGCTATAATATACACATACAAGGGAGGAAAAAGACCAAATGGCAAAAAGAATTGGAGAGTTGAAACAATTTTCCTTAGTATAGTTATAGTTTTGAAGTAGAGTAGTCATAGTGTTATGCTTGTAAATAGTGAATAGGAGATTAATGGTCAGCATTAATCTGGATATATAATGACAGTTTTTTTTTATGAAATAAAATGTTAGTTTTATCAACAAAAAAAAAGGGAAAATTTCTATACGTTGTTTTTTTACAAATCTTCATCGAAGGACCCTTCTGATCACTCTCTCTCTCTCTAGAATTCTTCTTCTTCTTCTAATTCAAGCTCCAACACCATCTCCGAGAAAAAGAATTGTTGTGGGAATTTGGTATTTTGCTGGGATCTTTTTTCCGGTCAATTCCTCTTATCTCTTATCTTTTTTTTTCCATTCATATCTTGACTTTTTCTTTACGGGTGTGTTCGTTTTTTATTGGTTTGTTTGCCATGTCAATGGAAAGTGATGGTCACGCTCAGAAAACTGCTTTGGAGTTGCTAAATTTGTGTTTAATAGACACACTTTAAGTAGAGGTTAGGTGTTCAATAGGTCACATGCTTAGCTTAAGTGTCTAAATAAAAAATATGGACTGTTTGACCAAAAAGTGTTAAATCTTTTTGTTAAACTAATTAATGATGAAATGAAGGATGAATCTTAGTTAAAAATAATAAATTCTAGATCATTAATTGTAGGAAATCGTTCAGATGAACGACGTCTGACAGTGTTAAATGACACGTTTGTATTCAATGAACGCTAATAAATATGATAACATAAACATGCAATAAATGTAGATAATGGCAATAAATGTAATGAGAAAGAATCTACCACCCAATTATTATATGATTTGGATGGTTCTTTCTCCTGACAGCAACGTGAAAAGAATAAAAGTGAAGATGGTTATGGAATCTTTGGATCTTGTGAACAAAGATCAAATAGCGTGTACTTGAATAAGATAATCAATGAACAAGACAACTTTTGTATATTCTCTCAAGTCAACCTTTTACAATGTGTTTTTCTCATAAAGTAAAGATCCCCCCTTTTGTTCTTTCTCTCTTCCTATTTATAAGGGGTATTTCCAAGAAACCCTAAAAAGTACAAAATAAGGAATATCCAAAGGAATATTCCTTATGCCTATTTCTAATCTATCTTGCCGTTATCTCTTTATTCTAGCTACTCGTCCCTGACAATAACCTTTCTGAGGACGGCCTCCCACTATTACGCCATGGTCGTCCTCGTCCTCGTCCTCGATCTCGTTTATCTGCCGTTACCAGGTCCCCAAATTTAGACCAATACAATTAGTCCCTCTGCTTGTTGAGTTCGTGGTCTTTGCACGCCCTCAACAAGCGGACCCGGTTTGCGTCCGTTTAGAAGAAATTTGGTCGTGTTGATTAGATCGAATCGGCCGAGGTCGAGAAAACGGTGCTTCCAGCAAGGCTATGGTTGGTGTAGCTACCATGAGGTGATGTCATGGTCATGCGCGTCATCATTATGCATCTTCCCAATGCAGCGTCTGTGCGTTTGTCGCTTCGGTTTTGGTGCCATTGACAATTCTTTGCTCCGATTATCACGCCACCCAACCCTATGAATAGATGGGGGGTTTCATTTTTCGGAAGTTTTCACCATTCCTCACTTTGCATGAGTACTGTTCTTCTTTGATCTTCTTCCCCAATTTCTGCTTTCGATTTCTTACAGCTTCTTCAGTTCTATTCCCCTCTTTCTTACCTAGTTGTATCCTCTTCTTCAGACTTAGTAGAATACGTTTCATTGTTGAAGTATGTCACAACCCCCTCACATTCATGACGAGGTTTCCGATGCCACCCCATTATCGGTGGCCCTTCCTCCCGGCGGTGAGGAATTCATGGCTGAAGAGGATGATAGCTTCCCTACCGCGGAGAAGATAGTCCCCAAAAAACCTTTGGCTAGAAATGATTTTCCAAAGGAGCCTGCTCTCGCTCCCGCTCAGAGGCTCTCTGAGACTGGACCGCCTCACATAACCGACCTCCGATCCAAATATCGTATCCCTCCCCATGTTGAAATTGTTTCGGCCGGAGGCGACAATGTGGAGGTTCGTCGACCCGGATAATATGCCTTCTATGTCTACCCGTTCTTGATTGGTTATACTCTTTCTCTCCTTCCGCTAGCGGAGGAATTTTGTCGGTTTTACAATGTCTGCCCGGCGCAACTCTCTCCTTATTTGTATAAAGCTTTCTTGATGCTGACGAAGTATGCGGACTTGGCTGGCTGTGAGGTCGATGTTCGCCATCTGCTGCACGTATTTTCGCCTAGTTTTTATAGAGGTACTATGATACATCTACGGCATCGTGGGACCAGAGGGTTGGTGGTCGGGATGGACGACGAAATGCATCGGAAGTTCTAGCATAAGTACTTCTTCGTCAAGACTGAGCACCTGGTAGCGGACCCGGCTGGGTTTCCTGAGCAATGGAACTATAATCGTAAGTATTTTAACGTTTGCTCGTTATTTTCTTTTGCTTTTTCGGCTCACTTACGACTTCCTTACTTTTCAGCTGCGAGGCGCGCTTCTTCTCTCATTTTTTATATGGAAGATTGGGTGGCTCACGTGTTACCCCACATCGTGGGGATTCGTGATAGGCCGTCCTTTTACAAGAATTTTAGACCCAAAATCCCGTCTAGTAAGTGTCACTTTTTCTTTGGCTTTTTTGTTGTTTACCACTATTCTCTGATATGGCAACTCTTTGGCGCTAGGTCGGCGGGTTTCCATGAAGAAGGCTCCAGTGCCTGCATTTCACCAGGAGATCGCATCGGCTGGAATGCAATTTACCTTGGCTGAATCCGCTCAAGGAGATCGGACTCAAGTTCCGCCGATGAGGGACTCTGCTCCTCAAACTGTCACTGTGCGGGATAAGATTTCTTCCCAGCCCATCTATCATCTCGTAGACGAGTCGTCTGATGGCGAGGAGTCTCCGTTGAGGAAGAGGCGAAGGGTGGAAACTAGGATGGTCGTCGTCGCTGACGTCGGACCAGAACAATTCATCGCTTTGGGAGCGGAGTACGCGTTTGCACCAGATGCAGAGACCGTTTTCATGACAGGCGTCGTTATGAAGAGACGGCCTTCTGGGGTTGAGGCGATTCGAGGTAGTGCAAAGCTTACACGAGCCGCAGAGGGGGGCGCATCCTCGGCGGCCAGGGGAAGTAGGGCGGTCCCCGCGGGGGGCTACGACTCTGGCCCAGATGTCGACCCTGAGGAGGTACGGGCCTTTCTAGAGAGGAATACTCGTGTGGAGGTAAGGACGGAGGGTCCTAACCGGCACATAGTCATTCCTGTGGACTACGACCTTTTGGCCAACTCGGAATAGGCAATATCATCCTTTGCTCCCCTATGCGCGGCTTCTGAAAACACGGTGCTATAGGCGATGAGCGATGCAGAGTTGTTATTGGGTATATCCAGCTTGGCTCTACGAGTAAGTGCTTTTTAATGTTAGGGATTTGCTTCGCATGTTTAATTTGCTCATACTGACTTCTTTCTTTTGCATGTCAGACTCTTATCATGGGGATCGAGCGTGACCGGAGGGAGGAGCGGAGGACGACCGTTTTTAAGAAGATGACTTCCAAATATGGGGAGTATCGTACTAAGCACCGGACTCTGGCCGACTTCCTCAACCAGGATGGTGAATTTTAGTCGGTTTGTGATGGGATTAATAGAAAGAAGATGAGTTGACGAAGAAAGACGGGGAGCTAAGGGAGAAGGATGATGAGGTAATGAGAGCCATCGGTAGGTGTAGCGAGCTTGAGACAGCTTTACAGGCCATGGAGGACGAGCTCGAGGTGAGCAAGGGGGTGATGGCTGAGAATGCTGACCTTCAAATGCAGGTGGTGTCCTTAACTGCTGAACTTGGGCAGAGGGAGGCGAAGGCTGTCGATCTAAGGGGCGAATTAAGCACCAAGGTCGAAGAATTGACTCGTGCCGAGAAAGGCAGAGTGACCGCTATGGCTGAAGCGGCAGCCTTAGATGATGCCCTCCGCATTTCTAGGTCTGAGCGAGATAATGAGGTGGAGACATCGGCGCTTAAAGTGGCGAGGTTAGAAGAGCGGATCCAGGATCTAGAGGCGGAGTTGTCTGGATTGAACGAGCTCGTTTCCTTGAAGGCCGAGGAGGTACTGCGGCAGTCACAACCATCTACGTCTTATACTTCTACCGATCCCGGTGTGCTGTGGGAGTTGTATGAGAAGTGGGTTCACGCTGAGGCTTAACTCGATGTGTATAATTCTTTGAAAGCCGTCGGGAAAAATTCCGAAGTAGAACTCGAGGGCGTCCGTGTCAAGGCAAGTGCGGCCCGTGAAGCTTGTGGTTACACCCCTGGTACGCCTGGTGGGGATGATGTTGATGATGATGCGGATAGGCTCGCCTCCGATTCTTGGTATGATGATGAGTACGCCGATGGGGATGACGCGGCGTGAAACCGTCGTACTTAGTTTTTATTTTGCTTTGCTATTTTTGTGAGGGCGTCTTTGGGCCCTTTGTAAAAAGTTTTGTAATTTGACAGTTGTAATGGAACAGCTCCCTTTTTTCTATGTATTTCTTGATTTTCGTTCTCTTTTCTTTTTGCTCTGTGGGGAAGTCCTGATTTTCTGATGAGATCGACGTTCGATGCGGTCGAACGTTGAAGATTTCGAATGAGGTCGAATATTAAGTAGTTCGAGCGGGGTCGAATGTAGAGTAATTCGAGCGAGGTCGAATGCAGAGTAATTCGAGCGAGGTCGAATGCAGAGTAATTCGAGCGAGGTCGAATGCAGAGTATTTCGAGCGAGGTCGAATGTAAAGTAATTCGAGCGAGGTCGAATGTAAAGTAATTCGAGCGAGGTCGAATGTCAAATAATTCGAGCGAGGTCGAATGTAAAGTAATTCGAGCGAGGTCGAATGTAAAGAGTAAAAAGACTTGGTGGAGAGTAAAGATGCTGCTTTATTTCATTCATTGGAGAATATTACATGTTTCTGTTTGTTTCATACATATATTAGAGAAGTTCCCATGTATCCAGTCCCTTCATCATTCGGCCTGGAGAAGTAGTCGGCAGGCGGGGCGATGAATTATACTTGAACTTCGAGACGTCCCCTTTGTCGCCTCATTAAAAACCTCCCCGATAAGACCCAACTGGGTTAAAACCCGGCTGAGGGAAAAAGAGTACGATGTGGAGGGCGTCTGTTTTCAGAAGTTCAAGTATTTGAGATGGGCGATGTTCCAATTGTTTTGTAGTAGCTTTCCCTCAATTGTTTCTAGTTGGAATAATCCTTTGTTTGCCGCTGCCGTGATTTTGTATGGTCCGTCCTAATTGGTTCCTAGTTTGCCTTCTCTTGAATCTTTGCTCGCTTGTGTTTTGGTCTTGAGTACATAGTCTCCAACTTTGAGTGGTCGCACTTGTTGCCGCTGCTTGTTGCTTTTGGGATACCATTCTTATGTAAGCCATGTCTCTTCGCTCCTCTGCTTCGTTGAGGTCTTGTTTTCTGTTCTCGTCATTGCTTGGTCCGCTTTCATTGGAGTATCTCAAACTGGGTTCCCCGACCTCGGCTGGTATCATGGCATCAGTCCCATAGACTAGTGAATATGGCGTTTCCCCTATGCTTGTTTTTGCCGTGGTGCGGTATGCTCACAGTATTTCTGGTAGTAATTTCAGCCATAGTCCCTTGGCGTCCTCAAGCTTTTTCTTCAAGATATTCAGTATTGTTTTGTTGGAGGATTTAGCCTGGCCGTTACCGGCAGGGTGATATGGCGTGGAGAGTATTTGCTTGATGTGCCATTTTTCGAAGAACTCGGCGGTCTTCTTTCCGGTGAATTGGGGTCCATTGTCACAGATGATTTCTTTGGGGATGCCGAAGCGGCATATGATGTTTCTCCATATGAATGTGATAACTTCATATTCGCGTATTTGGGTGAACACACCTGCTTCTACCCATTTGGAAAAATAGTCAGTTAAAACCAAAAGAAAACGTACATTACCTTGCCCTGCTGGGAGGGGTCCGATGATGTCCATTCCCCATTTGATGTACGGCCATGGCGATGTAATAGAGTGGAGGTGCTCGCCCGCTTGGTGTATCATAGGAGCATATTTCTGGCACTATTTGCACTTCTTGACGTAATCGGCGGCTTCCTTCTTCATTGTGGGTCAATAATAACCTACTCGAATGAGGCTTCTGACGAGGGCTCAGTTGCCGGTACGGGCACCGCAGTGGCCTTCATGTACTTCCTCGAGCACACGTCTTGTTTGATTCGGCCCTAGGCATTTCGCCAAGGGGCCCCTAAACGTTCTTTTGTATAGGTCGTGATTTATGATGATGTACCTGGCCGCCTGCATTCGAAGCTTTTTGGCTTCCTTTTTGTCTGCTGGGAGTACTCCTTCCTGCAAATATGTTATAATACGGTTGCGCCAGTCCCAAGTCAAATTTACAGAGTGTACCTCGAGTTGGTCTATTGATGAGTGGAGGAGGGTGACCACGTTTTCCTTTGTGATACTTTTGGTGGCCGCTGCTCACTTGGCGAGATCGACTACCTCGATGTTTTGTGTTCGAGGTATCTGATCAGGTCGACATTCGTCGAATTCTGGTAGCAGTATATGAATTTCTATCTGGTACTTTTGTAGCCTCTGCTCTTTGATTTGGAAAGTCCTTGTGACTTTGTTGACAACGAGTTGCGAGTCGCATCTAAGGACGACTCGTCGCGCTCCGTATTTGAGAGCTAGCTTTAATCCTGCAATTACGGCCTCATACTCAGCCTCATTGTTAGTCATATCAGGGCACTGTATGGATTGGCGAATGACTTTGCCTGTTGGGACCTCGAGTACGAGCCCTAGTCCAAATCCTGAAGCGTTGGATGCACCGTCGCTGTATAGGACCCATAGGTCGGGTAGATTGGACGAGGTACGAGAAGTTTCCTATTCAACCTCGGTCATTATTTTGGCACTGAAATCGGCGACGAAGTCGGCGAGTACCTGCGATTTTATCGCTGTTCGCGGCTGATATGTTATATCATGCTCGCTCAATTCTATGTCCCATTTGGCCAATCTCCCAGATAGCTCGGGTTTATGCAGGATACCTCGTAGTGGAAAGGTCGTTACCACCGATAAGGGGTGGCATTGAAAATAGGGTCTAAGCTTCCGTGAAGCTATAACCAAGGCCAAGGCCAATTTTTCGAGGTGAGGGTACCTCATTTTAGCGTCGACAGGAGTTTTGCTAATATAATAGATCGGAGAATGCGTACCTTTATCTACGCGGACTAGTACTCCGCTTACCGCAACCTCTGATACGGCCAAGTATATCAGGAGGCGTTCACCGGGTTCTGCTTTGGCGAGTAGCGGGGGCGAAGACAAGTACGCCTTTAGTTCTCTTAGGGCCTTGATGCATTCTGCATTCCATTGGAGCCTGTTGTCCTTTTTGAGCCCGTTAAAGAATTTGTGGCATCTATCGAAGGATCGTGAGATGAACCTCGACGGGGAAGTTATGCGGCCCGTCAATTTTTGCACCTGTTTCTTGCTGGTTAACACTTTGGGTATTCTCTCAATGGCCTTGATTTGGTCGGGGTAGACCTTGATGCCTCTTTGTGACACCAAGAAACCGAGGAACTTGCCTGAAGTTACGCCGAAGGCACATTTTTCGGGGTTCAGCTTCATTTCGTATTGCCTTAGTATTCCGAAGGCTTCTTTCAAGTGGTCAATGTGATCTTCCTTCCTTTTCGATTTGACCAACATGTCGTCTATTTAAACTTCCATAGTTTTGCCGAGTTGGTCCTTGAATGTTTTGGTTACCAATCTTTGATAAGTCGCCCCTGCGTTCTTTAAGCCAAATGGCATGACTCGATAACAGTACGTTCCTTGATGGGTGATGAAGTAGTCTTCTCCTGGTCCTCTTCCTCTATGAGGATTTGGTTGTAACCTGAGTAGGCGTCCAAGAAGCTCAACAACTCGTGCCCTATTGTTGCATCAATGAGCTGATCGATATGAGGCAAGGGAAAGGAGTCTTTCGGGCAGGCCTTGTTTAGGTCCGTGAAATCCACGCACATCTGCCACTTCCCATTTTTCTTTTCTACCACGACCACATTGGGTACCTATTGAGGGTATTTCGATTCTCGGATTGAGCCATTAGCGACCAGTTTATCACTTCCTCAGTGACGGCCTCGTTGATTGCGGCATTGAATTTTCTTCTTACTTGTCGTACTGGAGGGTAGAAGGGATCGACGTTCAACTTGTGTGAGGTAACGTCTTTCGGAATACCAGGCATATCTACGTGGGAAAAAGCAAAGAGATCGGCATTATTGATTAAAAACTTGTGAAATTTACCTGGCTCGTAGAGCTTATGGCCTATATAAGCCTTTTTGCTGCTGTTGCTGCTGTCTAATTGGACGGGATCAAGATCTTCTATTGTTGATCCCGCAGCTTCCACGACGTCGGGGTCCTTGATAACGTCTTTCTGTTCGTTGAGTTTGGACCCCGACTTTGATAATTGCTATGCTTTTGAGTTTGTTCCTTTTAGTTGTTGAGTTAATGCACAATCTTGGGCGATGCGGTAGCATTCTTGGCTGTGCGATGTTCGCCTCGGATGCTGAATATACCCCACGGAGTAGGGAATTTGATTACTTGATACAAGCTGGACAGGATGGCCCTCATGGCGTGTATCCATGGTCGTCCTATGATTGCGTTGTAGGTTGTGTCCCAGTTCATGATATAGAACGTTGTTTCGAGGGTGACGCTCCCGGCCAGAACGGGCAGCATTATTTCTCCTGAGGTTCGCTCGACTGCACTGTTAAAACCTGTTAGTGTTATGCATCGTGGTGCTATCTTGTCCTCGAGTCGCATTTGCGCAAGAACTCGAGGGTGAATAATACACGTGCCGCTTTCGTCGTCTACCATTATTCTTATTACATCAGTATCTGAAATACGTAAAGTAATGACAAGAGCATCGGAGTGAGGAAAAATCAAACCGTTGGTATCTGACTTATCGAAGATGATACTTTCTCCGAGGTCATCATACCGTTCGTGGGTGATTAACTGCTTCAGTTTGTGTGTGGTGGTAAACTTTATGTGGTTGATTGCATCATATCTAAGGGATTCCTCGGTTCGGGCCGAAGAAGCAATGTCACTCGATCATTATCAAACTGACTCAGCTCCTTGTTCTCATTTTCCATTTCTTCCATTTTCTTCAGAATGGATTCAAGTGCATCGTTACCTGCGTCAACAGCAATGTGAGTGTTACCTGTTGGAGGAGCGGGTTGCTCGTCGGCGATCGTTGTGGTATCCTTCTGTGTGACGTCTCTATTTGCCCGCTAAGCGGGTTTGTCGAGTATGTTATTTAGAGTGTTGGTCAGCCACTCTTCCAGTAATTTCTTCACTGCTGATGGTGCTTCCTCAGTTGTGGACGTGGAAACTCCCCTTTTGTGCGAAGCGGTTACACTTCCACGAGGGGAAGGTGAATCACTCCGCCTGGGTGTAGCACTCGGCGTCTCATTCTCCTCGTCTCCTCTGTCATCCTCGTTGATGGTGTTTAAGATGTTGGTAGTGACACCCATTATTGCTTTCTGTCTTTCATCTCCTTTCTCTGTCATTGTTAGTTTGTGTAGAGGAGAAAAAGGTGGCTGTCCTTTATGATCTAGAAAAAACTAAAAAATTTAACTAAAAAACTCCCCACAGACGGCACCAAATTGGTTGACCAAAAAGTGTTAAACTTTTTGTTAAACTAATTAATGATGAAATGAAGGATGAATCTTAGTTAAAAATAATAAATTCTAGATCATAAATTGTAGGAAATCGGTCAGATGAACGACGTCTGATAGCGTTAAATAGAACGTTTGTATTCAATGAATGCTAATAAATATGATAACTTAAACATGCAATAAATGTAGATAATGACAATAAATGTAATGAGAATGAATCTACCACCCAATTATTATATGATTTGGATGGTTCTTTCTCCTTGCAGTTGTTGATACCCAATTTTTCCTCATATATTTTTAAAATAGCACATATGCAGTTATAAGCATGCATAAGAATTTTTATAATTTTTCTATAATTTTAAAAGCTCCGAATCAATTTATTTCTTCTCTTTTTTAAGTATCCAATAATTATCCTTCAAATTACTTTTGTGATGATTTAGTCATCTAAATTCTTTAGTTATGCCAACATAGTGTTTAAATATATTTAGTGCATTTTTGTAATTATATTTACATTTTTAGGCTAAATTGCACATCTTTGCGATAATAGCCCATACTAATGCATAATTACATTATTGATGCATAAAATGGTCTTTCATATTTTTAAAATGGTATACAAATTTTAGATCATTTTTAGTACATGAATTTTTTTTTTGGAACTCATTTATTATTTTTATAAATTATGTGGTTATTAAAAGTGGCTATTTAAAATCTGGCCTATTTTTATTTCAATTTTGGTCCTATTTCAACCCAATACCAGCCCAATTTCAATTTAAATTTACCCAGCCCAAACCCTAATACCCGATCCGGCCCCAAAACCCTTTCAATCTCGGTTGTTGATCATAGAGATCAACGGCCACAAACAGCCCCTTCCTTTTTTAGTCCCAAACGACCCTCCCAAACCCTTCCATTTCCCACCATCCGCCGCCCTGAAATCCCTCTCCTCTCTCAAATGCTCTCAAACCTAACCCTAATTGGACCACATTGTCACTCATCTATGGCTATCTATGGTGGTTTCTCACCATCCCCCAGGCCTCTAGTATCCTCTCTCACGTTGGTATTGCCATCTCCAGGGTCCTCAAGGGACCAGGGTTAGTTGGCTTGCATCTATGGCCCCTTTCTCGACTGTTTCAGGGTGTCCCAGTGTGATTCCGAGTAAGATCGTCCTACATCGACTATGATCTATGGGTTTCTAAGCATGTTTCTTCACCTCTGTGTTGTTCTCCTCGAAACCCTAATTTTTTCTTCTGAACCTCTTAGATTTGTACAGATCTGAGATGATTTTGGACTTATTTCATATGAGTTTTACAATAACCTTGTGATTCTTTACAAGAATCGTATGATTTTCGAGTGATTTTTTCATCTTTCTCTAAACTAGGGTTTCCTGAAATTTCTTTTTCCAAAACATTTGGTAATTTTGAGTGTTTAATCTCCTGTTTCTATATGTTTTAACCGATTTTGTTAGGTTTGCTCTAATTTCAACTCGTTTATACTAAAAGCCCTAAAAATTTTCGACTCTTTTGTTTGGTTTCTGAGTTACTTGTGTACTCACTGTGTTCTTGCCTTGGTTCTTGTGATTTCTCTTTAGCCATTTGCATGTCTCGTGGTTTTCCTTTCCTAAAATGCCTCTAGTGAGTTCCTTAGTTCATATTTTACTGATTCCACATGTTTGTGTTCCTTCTGACTATTCATGATCAGACCTATATCTTTCTCCTTAAATCAGTGTCGTTTCTTGATTTAACAATTTGTTTCGTTAAAATTATGTGTCGAATCCTGACTATTCATCTCTTACCTTATTTTTTCTGCTAAACTTGCTGACTCTTTACGTGATTTTCTCTTTGGTTGAACCCTTGATTATTCCGAAGTCCTTATTTCCTGGTTTGATTTGAACATTTTTCATTAATAACACTTTTGATTCTTACCTCTCTACTCGGTTTAATTGAACTGCTTACCTTAATTAATTTTCCCTTGCCTTATTTGTTATTTGTTGATTCTTACTGATTGTTTCCTTAATTGAAACCCTTGTGCATTCACCCCTAATTACCTACTCTTTACTCGATTTCCTTCCTTAAGTATCTGTCCCGCTTTTACCATTGATTATCCCTTGATTAAAGGAAAGACTTACTGATTTTACATGTAATTGATTCCCCGATTTCTCTAATTGCTACATGATTGATTCTTTACCTTATTTTGTTTAACTCTTGATTGCTATATAAACTCCCTCCTATTCTCACTTCAGACACGAACATTAGTTCACAAAAGCACACTTACACTCTAAAGCTCTCTTTTCTTCTCTGCTACTTGTGATATTCACTGGTCTAGCCGGTTGAAAGCCAAGGCTAGATATTGGAACTACATCTGCTTTATATTCTGCACTCTTTTCTTCAACCGGTATGTCTCTAGTTAAATTTTGAAACCCAAAACCTATTGTTTCATTCCTGCACTAGTTTATCAGCTATGAATTCAACCTGTCTTCCTGCTTACTTCTTTGCCTAGCATGTCTAAACTCTGTCCTGTTCAATGTGTGATTAGCATGTCTACACTTCACCTAGTTATCTGATACTTCACCAGCCTGTTTGTGAATATCTGTTCAATCCCCTAATTATGTGATCATGTTGGGCTTTCTGTATTACATCTGTGATCTATGTCTTAACTATTTACTATCCATGACTAGCCTGCTAAGTCTCTAAGACCCTAAGTGTTTTACGCAGTTATTGACTATATGTTTCCTCTATACCCTATCCATGTACCCCCAATGTGACTCTTATGTGCCCCAATCCCTTTATCCGCATGTGAGATCTGTTTGTTGATTGTTTCTGAATCTGGATGTTTTATAACCAATATATTGGCTGCTGTTTTCAAAAGAGTTTTGGTACTCTTCTCAAAATGTCTTTTACCACCAAACTATTTCCTGTTTCAGAAAACCTTTTCACTCTTAAAGTCATCTCTGTACTATTTTCAAAACCTTTTTAAAACTATGTCAAGCACTCTCACTTTACTCTTAGATTACTAGGTTCTGCCGCTCTGATATGTGTACTGCCTTGAGACCCATGAGATCTCTCTGAACTCTGGCATATCAGGGCTGGCAGTTCCATACTGCACAATCATCAGCTACTATTTGAGAAAAGTCTGGGTGTGAGCACTGCCCGTGATCCTTGAGGTCCTTAGGGAACTCTGACACACTTATACATGAAATTGGCTATGGAACTTTGGCATTTGAGACTACTGGAGGCTTGGGAAATCATTTGGGCCTACTGCAGGCTCCATATAGCTTAGCTTCTATTTTATTTATATAATTTATATTCATTTCTTGGTCTGTAATAATTATTGTAAACAAATATTGGGGTGATTAGTGAAAAGGGGTGGGTAGTTGCATGTTGTGGGTAAAATCGGGTAGATAACCTGCCTATAGGGTCTATTTCAATTCAAAAAATGTGTTTGTCAGATAATATGCCTATGGGACCTGCTTTGGTGAATTTTGCATGCTTTACTTTCACACAATTAGAAGCCATGCCTAAAGGATCTAAATCAGCTCTATAATTAGATATCATGCATATAGGGTGTAAAGTAATTGAAGTTCAGTTTCCATTACAGCATGTATTCAAATTCATCTCCTTAGAAATCATGTCTATAGGATTAAAACCGGCTTTAATGGAAATCATGCCTATAGGATCTAAAATCGGCCTAACTTTAACTCACGCCTGGAAGTTCTGAATCAGATTAACTAACCTACTTTTTTCTCAATCAATGTCAGTAGAAAGCATGCCAGTAGGATTCAAATCGCCTGTTTAAAATTGTTTACTGTTTTATTGCATTCCGGATCAATAATAGATACCATGCTCATAGGACATCACTACGCCTAGGCAAGCCTATAGGGCGATTAAAATTCTGCAACTATAAAACCATGTTCTGCTATCTGCGATTGCTCATATTCAACGGGTCTAAAATCAGTAGGCAAGCTGAATAGGTCTTTGATACTTTGGTCCTAATTTAATACTATATACTCTCAGCTCACCTAGATATCATGTTCTAAGGTTTTTTTTCTTAAACAGTTGTTTGAGACGTGCACTTATTTGTTCTGCTTGTGGAGGTAAACTGTGAGCCTTTAGTTGTTTCCCCTTCTAAATGTAGTCCTAATTGTTTTGATTGACGCTTAGACTTTTCTCCTTTAAACACCTTAGGATGGTCTAGAACTACCCAAATTAGAGGTCCTAAATACCTCCAGGGCCATAAAGAAGGGACGGGTAGTGCACGCATAGGATATCTTTCAAGGTTGCTAGAACGCTTTAGGCTATGACCAAGGGGAAGGAATTGGGTAGTAAGGATATGATGACTACGCGCTAATGCCACGTGTAGCCCCTCATTGAGGAGTGATTACCGGGCATTGTGTGGGTATGATCCTGTAGGCTAACCAACCTAGGACCCTTTCCCAACTCCCGTTGTCTAAATGAATTTACTTTTCTTTATATATGTGCAACTTTTTCAAACTTTTTCCCTTGTTTCATTACTTGAATCACACATGTGCTCAGAATGTCAAAACATGCCCTTACTTGCAAGTACGTGGTCAAGCTGTTTACTTGTTCAAAATGACTGATTCATATAAGTTCGGTCTGGACCCATCGTTGTGGACCGCGAGGGGTCCCTAACACCTTCCCCTCAAGGTTATTTCGAGCCCTTACCCTAAATCTCTGGTAATGCAAACTAGTCCATGAGTTAATTGCTCAAGGTGCCCTAACGCAACATAATCCGTTAGGTGGCGACTCTTCAAATACCCAATTCCCAAAAGGAAAAGAATTCTTCCCCCATGAAATGTCGAAACCCGGACGTTCTCCGCGAGGAGGAAAAAAAGGTGGCGCGACAGCATGGCGACTCTGCTGGGGATATATTTAGGCTCTTACCATAACGAACTTATATTTTGTGAATTAGTTTAAGCATGCTCTATCCCACGTACCCTTCTCCCTTACTTGAATTTAACTGTTTATTTTTAAGCATTTATGATTTCTTCATTTCCCTGAAACTGACAGGTCTCTTTGTTTTCTTCTTCTGTAACCGTCTTTCAATTATTTAAATACTGCATTTATTATTTTCTTACATGCAAATACTTGACAACATGCTATTATTGTTGCATATACTCCACATCATATTCCACTCGTGCGTATCAAAATCCTATAGCAACTCTTGATGAGTGGTTGCGCTCTTCCAATTTATTACTCTTAAATTCGAAAAGGCTTATTTGCGGTAAAACTAGTCGATCAGCGGTGCAGTCGACGGTTTCGTGCCTTTCCATCTCAAGTTGTCCGCTTGAGGGTACCAGTCTAGACTCCCATAGTAACCTTACTCTGATCATAATTGTGCATGCGTCATGGTCAAACCTAGTCGGATTAATATGTTGTCCACATAATAATCCTTTAAGACAAGCCTTATCCAAAAGTTCATCGGGTTTTCCATAATCCCAACGGATGTGCATTAATTTGGAGAAATAAATGCCATTATGCTAATCATGAATGTATAAATAGTCGAGTCTGGTGGGGGATAAGGGACTAACTCTTTTGTTTTGCAAAAAATGAGGCACAAGGTCCCCAGATTCAGTATGGTTAGCAACATTCCACCATTGCTACTAGATTGGTGGGAGGACCTTTCCTCAAGTGACAAGAAACACGTAAGGAAGTACTTGGGCAATTTACCTTCTCTACTATACATTGAGCCAAACAATAGGTTGATCGAGGCTGCCACTTTATTCTGGGATAGTGAAAGGGCTGTGTTCCGTTTCGGCGACATAGAAATGACACCACTTCTAGAAGAAATTGGAGGGCTTACCGGATTGACTTGGGATAGCCCCGGGTTATTGGTGCCGGAGAACCGTACTGGTAAAGGGTTTTTAAAGATGATGGGGCTGAAGAAAAATGTTGACTTGGGATGCCTGAAGGAATCTTACATACCCTTCGAATATCTGTATGAGAGGTATGGCCATAGCCAGTCTTACCGTACCTACCATGACGAGCTTTCTATCACTTCTCTGGGCCACATCCATCGCAGAGTGTTCGTGTTCATTGTGTGCTTCAGGTCGCCAAGACTTTGATGGAAGGGATCAACGGACAGACATACACCATAGTCCCCATGATCATAGCCGACATCTACAGGGCTCTGGAGCGCTGTCAAAGAGGGGTCAAGCATTTCGAGGGTTGTAACATGTTGCTGCAGTTGTGGTTATTAGAACATCTTCAAAGGGGCCAGTATCGCCAAGAATTTCCGCGAAGGGCTTGGAATGACCATATTTCCTTCCATCACCCCAAGCGGATGACCTACATTCCGGACAGGTTTGCTCAACCGGAAAGTGCCAAAGAGTGGGTAGAGTTCTTCGACAATCTGACCGAGGAGCAAGTGAAATGGATGTTTGAATGGTTCCCAACAGACGAATTCATCATCAGATCCAGGGACGCTCCACACCTGGTGCTGATTGGGTTGAGAGGGATATACCCTTATGTCACTATCCGAGTTATGAGGCAAGCAGGCAAGAAACAGGTTGTACCAAGGGTTGCCAAGGTGAGTCATTTCAGAGCAGACTTTCAAGACGACGACGTTCCTTACAAGTGCCAAGCCCAGCACATGTGGCACTGCAAAATCATTGTGGAAAAGACACCATTGAGCCTGACAGGTATCATGCA
>NW_017677882.1:0-7228 GCF_001879085.1 Nicotiana attenuata
AATACATTCAAGTTTAGCAGTCAGGAGCCCGCCTGGAAAGCATGGGAATACATTCAAGTTTAGCAGTCAGGAGTCCGCCTGGAGAGCAGGGAATACATTTCAAGTTTAGCAGTCAGGAGCCCGCCTGGAAAGCATGGGAATACATTTCAAGTTTAGCAGTCAGGAGCCCGCCTGGAGAGCATGGGAATACATTTCGAGTCTAACAATCAGGAGCCCACCTGGAGAGCATGGGAATACAATCCAAGTTCAGCAGTCAGGAGCCCACCTGGAGAGCATGGGAATACAATTCAAGTTCAGTAGTCAGGAGCCCACCTGGAGAGCACGGGAATACAGTTCAAGTTCAGCAGTCAGGCGCCCACCTGGAGAAAGGGAAAGCATCTCAAAATACAGTTCAAGTTCAGCAATCAGGCGTCCACCTGGAGAAAAGGAAAAACATCTCAAAATACAGTTCAAGTCCAGCAATCAGGCATCCACCTGGAGAAAAGTAAAGCGTCTCAGAATGTAGTTCAAGCTCAGCAATCATGCGTCCCCCTGGAGAAAGGGAAAACATCTCAGATTATAATTCAAGTCGACCACAAAGGAATTTCACCAGGAGAATACAAGTCAACAAGGCAGCTAAGACTCAAGATCAAGCTTCAAGAGATTTATAGATAGGAATCTTGTAATTCGTAGTTGACAGGCTTAGCTAGTCTTTTGCATTTCTTTTGATTTTGATGTAATAGCAGGACCGCGGATCGGAACCTCAGCGGAACGGCACCTCGACTGGCTCTCCACCTCGGCATACTCCATCATCTCACTCACCTCTGAACTACACGTGGACTGATTCCTTTATAGCCAAGGATATGTAGGCAGCTCAGATACTAGGGCTCGGTCACATTCCCCTTTTCTCAGTTTTTGTCTCTCCCAAATAAGGGTCAGGTCAAAAAATCTGTCCAGTCGTTCTTTGTCTGAAAACTCTTCGCGATTCCAGTCAAAGAGGGGCAGCTGTAGACATGTGATTTTTGACCCTCCCCAAGATTTTTCATATTTTAGCACATAAATATTTAATTTAGGCCTAATATAGCTATTTCAACTAACTTTTACTCTTTTACTTTTATTTTATTACAAGAAAACAAAAATTACAAAAAAAATAGGTTCATTAATGTTTTGTAGTCATTTTAAATCTTGAAAAATACCAAAAATAGTTTTGTTTGAACGGCCAGTCTTATTTTAATATTTTACTTAAGTATGATTAATTAATAAATGAGATCATATTTTTTCGGCTCGTTCGCGGAGAAAGAATAAAACTTCGGCTTGAGCAACCCATTTTTAGGCCTAATTTTTGGACCAAGCCCATAAGACCAAACCCATATTACTTTAACCTAGAAAAACCTTTCTTAAAAATCCTAAGGACTTAACACAAAAGACCTAGGAACTAATTGAGAAATACACAAAAAATACACCTAAAACCTACACCTAGTTGATCGTATGAATGTGATCGAGGGGTTACAATACGCAGTTGTATGCAAGTTTTCATATGGATGGCCAGATCTCAATGAACTATGTCGCATCGTTCCCATGCAATGTGGTATTAAAGGTGAATGTAATATTGACTATTTACGAGATAGGCACATATTGGTTAGATTGACATTATGGAAAGACTTTGTTGATTTTTCGTCAAAAGGTGTTTATTATGTAAAGGATAAACATGGTGATGAATATCAGCTGAAAACTCTTATATATGATGCAAAATTTAAAGTTGGAGAGGAGACACCTAAAGTAATGGCTTGGATATCATTCCCTAATCTATTGCCAACATATTTTGTGAAAGAGTGCCTGTTCTCTTTAGCTTCTGCAGTAGGTAAGCCTCTTCATCTTGATTTGGCTACTGTGAACAAAACAAGACCTAGTTGTGCTCGTGTGAAAGTGTTGGTTGATTTATTAGCTGACCTCCCTAAGAAGGTTAGAATGGACATAGTGAATGAGGCATCAGGAGAGGTAAGAACTAAATAGGTGACCATAAAGTATGACTACCTTCCTAAGTATTGCAAGGAGTGCAAGTTGCAAGGACATGACATGTTGGAATGCTGGAGGATACATCCTGAACTGATGGCAAGTAATACAGTAGAACAACAGGTCAATACAACAGTGGAAAAGGGAGCTAATAATCAGCAAGGTAAAGGTGCAGCTCCTTTGATGATCTTATCAAGTGGAAAGGTGGTTGGCAATTCAAGTGCTCAATGGAAAGAGGTAAGGGACAGTAGAGGAAAAGCAAAGGAGAATTTGATCGAGGGAGTGGCTAAAATTGGCCAAGAAATTGTGCCAGTACAACAGAAGAAGCCAATAGTTCCCAGTAGTAACCAGGTGCAGACATCAAATAAATTTGCAGCATTGGAAGAAGTAGAATCAGGGGATGTGCAGGGTAAAGAATTGGCAATCATTGAGGAGGTACAGGAAATTAGTCAAGTAGATCTATCCTCTCCTGCAAAGAGAGGAAAGCAAGCTAAGGCCAATAAGTATGCAGGAAAAAAGCAGGTTGATAAAGATAATCATATTGCAGTAGCAGCAACTCAATCAAGTTTTAAAAGTCCAGCTACAGGGAAACAAGACACAGTGCAACAACAGTTACAACATAAAGGTAATACATCAGGAGCACTGAATTCAGCAGCTCCAGAGTTTAACATGAATTCAGCTGGTATTGGATCAACTAATGGAGGATGTGTAGCAAACATGAGAGAGAGTGGAAAATCTGGTAACAAGGAATCCACAGCTCAATGGGTACAAAGAGCTTTTCAGGGCAATGAAGTGGATAACTTTGTAGGAATTAATACATCTTGTCAAGACATCCCCTCACAGGATACCTTGGTAGATAGGGATCTGACCAACAAGCCAGAAATCCAAACAAATGAGAAGTTAAATCCAAAGGTGACTGAAAAAGTTCAATGGAGTGGGGGTAAATTATGGTCAGAACAAAGAGAGATTGACTCAGATGAAGATGAAGTTCCAGTAGGTGCACAACATGATGAGGAACCAATGCATGAAGACAAAGAGGAAGAAGAACAAAGCATAAATGATAAGTCCATTACTAATACTATCAGCAAAGATGATATCACAGCAACAAAGGAGAAAAATGGGGCAACTGAAAAAGAAGATAAAAAGGGCATGAAGGAACAAATACCTACTCCTGGAAATGCAGGAGAAGGAAGAGGGAGTGATACAGTGGATCCAGGAGAAACGGGGATTGATGCAGGACAACTTTTAACTTGTGAGGATCAGCAGAATAATACCATAGAGGGTAAGGAAAAGTTGCAATTCAAACAGCCATTAGAGGCAGCCGAAATCACTGTTCCATTGGAATAAGTGCAGATAAAGATTTTAAAGAAGGGAGAAGAGCATTCTTTGATGCCTAATCTTCAGCAACAAACAACTATAGATAATGTAAATGAGCAACAAATGGATGATACACAAGGAGGAGGTTTCAGAACAGGGCATGATATGGATGAAGAATCAACAGCACAAAATTTTCAGAATATAGGTAGGCAGGGTGATCTATCTCCTAGAGTTCTTGAAAAAGTTAAATCTGCAGCAAAGAACAAAAAGAAGCAGCAAAAAGATACAGTTGCACCTACAGGTGGTGTTCAAACAAGGAGGACCTTATCTAAATCACTTGTTCAATAATGGATGCTCTAATTTGGAATATAAGGTCAGTCAATACTCAGCAAGCTTTTGAAATGCTGATCAAAATGCATAGGAAGAATCACTATGATTTTATTGGTTTGATGGAACCCATGCAACAAGTGAGAACACTGGAAAGGTATAGAAGTAGAATAGGCTTTGCACAGGCATTTGCTAATGTATCAAACAAGATATGGGCTTTCATTGATGAGGTATATGAAGTTACAATAATGTACAACATGGTTCAGCAATTAACTTTAAGGCTGTTTCATACAGAAACTCATGTAGAAATGGTCCTTACACTGGTGTATGCTAAATGTGATGCCATAGAAAGGATTGAACTGTGGGATTCATTGTACTATATGGCAAATGACATGACAGTACCATGGTTAGTTGGAGGTGACTTCAATGTCATATGGGATGAGGAGGAGAAATTTGGGGGACTTCCAGTTCATATAAATGAAGTTGATGACTTCAGACATTGCATAAATACCTGTAACCTGAGTGATCTTGGATTTAAGGGCAGTATATTTACATGGTGGAATGGTAGGGCAGAAGAAGACTGTATTTTCAAGAGATTAGACAGATGTTTAGCTAACTCAGAGTTTCAGCAAACTTTCCCAGGGTTAGAAGTGTAACATCTTCCTAAGATTGGATCAGATCACAGTCCACTGCAGTTAAAGTGTGATATAGAGAACCCTCCTGTGCAGAAACCTTTCAGATTTTTAAATTTTTGGGTGGAGCATGCAGCATTTAAGGAGGTGGTGCAGGAAAACTGGAATGTAGATTTCTGTGCAAGTCCATATACCATCTTTAATCACAAGTTGAAGAAGTTAAAAAAGGCATTATCTGTGTGGAGTAAAAAAACATATGGAGACATTTTTCAAAAGATAGCAAGCATGGAGGAGGTGGTTATTGTTCATGAAGCAGAATTTGAAGCCAATCCTACAAGGTTAAACAGGCAGAGGTTACAAAAGGTCCAAGCAGAACTTACTAGATTTCTAGCCTTGGAAGAAAAATATTGGAAACAGAAGGCTGGCATGTCATGGTTTAAAGATGGTGACAGGAACACTAAGTTCTTCCATGCTCAAGTAAGAGGTAGAAGAAAGAAGTTGCAATTATCCAGAATTCAAAACAGTCAAGGTGTTTGGATAGATGATGAAGCAGAAATAGCTGCAGAGGGAATTCAATTCTTTCAAGATCAATTCTCTGAAACTGCAGTACCAACAACTTCTGATATAATAAATCATGTTCCTTCTTTGGTAGATATGAATCAAAACCAGGAGTTAACAAAATAGCCAACCTTGGAAGAGGTAAAAGCTGCAGTATTTTGATTAAATGGAGATAGTGCTGGAGGGCCAGATGGATTTACAGACAAGTTCTATCAGTCCTGTTGGGATATTATAGGAGGGGATCTTTTTGATATGGTTAGAGCATTCTTTAATGGGCATGATCTACCAAAATGTGTGACTCACACAAACCTTGTGTTGCTTCCAAAGAAGAAAGTGGTATGTACATTCTCTGATTTGAGACCCATCAGTCTCAGTAATTTCTCCAACAAGGTGATCTCAAGAGTGATTCATGAGAGGGTGGTGGGACTGCTACCTAATTTAATATCTGAAGAACAGTCTGGTTTTGTTAAAGGAAGAAGCATTGTGGAAAATATTCTCCTAACACAAGAGATTGTCATAGACATGAGACTAAGGACAAAGGCAGGTCCTAATGTCATCATGAAGTTAGATATGACCAAGGCATATGACAGATTGTCCTGGCTATTCCTGACTAAGGTTTTAAGAAAAATGGGATTTTCAGAAAGATTTATAGGCATGGTGTTTGGCATAGTCTCAAATAATTGGTACTCAGTCTTAATAAATGGTCAAGCTCATGGTTTCTTCAAATCTTCAAGGGGAGTGAAGCAGGGGGATCCATTGTCTCCTACCTTGTTTATTTTAGCTGCAGAAGCATTGTCAAGGGGCCTTAATGCACTGCATCTAAACTTATACTTTTGTGGGTATGGTATGCCTAAATGGAGCCCAAAGATTAATCATCTTGCTTATGCAGATGATACTATTATTTTTTCATCATCTGATGCTACATCCCTTAGGTTCATCATGGAGGTTCTTGATGCATATGAATCAACTTCAGGGCAGTTGGTAAACAAGGCAAAGTTAGCTGTATATTTACACCATTTAACAGATGCAGAAGTAGCAGATAAAGTGGAGCAGGTTACATGAATAAAGAGACAAGAGTTTCCAATTATATATTTGGGGTGTCCTATATTCTACTCAAGGAGGAAGATGGAATACTACCAGCCTATGATCACCAAGGTGTTGGATAGACTACAATCATGGAAAGGTAAAATGTTGTCCATAGGGGGTAGAGCAGTACTCATTGCTCATGTACTGCAGAGCATGCCAATTCACTTATTATCAGCTGTCAATCCCCCAGCTTATGTGATCAATCGACTACATAAGATATTTGCCCAATTTTTTTTGGAGTAGTTTAGTTACAGGCAGCAACAGACATTGGGCATCTTGGAATACCTTATGTATGCCTACAGGAATAAGGGGGGACTTGAGTGTAAAAGTGGATACTACTGATATACAACTCTATTGATGGTGACTACTTTCCCCCATTACTTATTAACTTATTTCTCCTTTCCATAATCCCCAGACTTATAATAGATGGTAATGCCTGCCATAATTGGTTTCAATCTTGGAATAACATCTTGCAGTCCAGCATTTGACAATGCTTGATGCAATGTGAGTCCTTCTGCAGCAATACCTGCATGACCAAGGAAAATTATCTCCATACTTTGTTTGCTTGCATATGAAGAGAAGAACAGATGCTTGAGTAGTATTTTCCTCACTTGGTCTGCCACAACACCAACATTTAGATGCCATTAAATATCCCAAACTTCTGAAAAAGTCATTCCAATGGCAACTTATATCTCCACACCTTTCCACAAAAAAAAGCAATTTTAAATGGGCAACCCCTTACCTATCATCTCTTGTATGCTGTCATAGGCTCAGCTCTTCCTTCTTAAATAGTCCCAAGCTGTTTTTACAGTGAAATAGCCCTTTTAGGTTGTAACATCCAATTAGATACATCAAGTACTCCATGTACTGTAGGTGGCTTAATATTTTGAAGTATGTGTTCTGCATATTCCTCTGGTAAAACCTCATACAATCTTTCAGCATTCCATACATCTCCTTCTACCACATCCCAAACATTGTGTACAGATTCATCAATACCAAACTCCTGAGGAACCAAGAAGTTATAGTGCCCCTAAACCTGTCCAGTTATCATACCAAAACAAAGAGGAAACCCATTCTTGGTTGCCATACTATCTTGCATGTTCTATCAAATCTCTACACTCTACATTTTCTTTGCCAACACAAATAGATCCCTTATTCTCTCCACATATTCCTCACATGTACTATCACTGAATTTAGCTTTTTACAATACTTCTCTGACTCATAAAGGAACTCCAAAGGCTGGGCTTGGTTCTCATAATTCTACCATAGCTTGCAAAAGAGGGCTGTTGCTACATCATGAAGGGACCTAAACCCAA